>NC_051180.1:62774572-62804644 GCF_013339695.2 Rhipicephalus sanguineus | reverse complement strand
AGCTTACTCGTTAGAGCGGACCAAATGTGGAAATTCTTGTTAAACGAAGTTTTCCCTCACAAGCAAGAACAAGGCCTAGTTGCCATCAACACAAAGCTTGGAAGGACGTTTCAAGGACCTATACAATGTGAAGGACAGCATTTTAAGCGTGCCACTGCTCACATCTGTGTGGTTCGCACAAGCTGTGTTGATGCAGAGGTGTCTCCAACGCTGCGACAATTCTGGGATCTTAACAGCATTAGTACCTCTGACCCACTCACAAAAGACGACGATGACAACACTGTAATGAAGCAATTCACCGACGTCGTCCAGTATAACAATGGGCGGTAAGAAGTTTCACTTCCTTGGAAGCCGCTAACTTTGAATCTAGCGAACAACCAAGCGGTTGCTGTGTGCAGACTTCACAGTTGCCTTTACAGAGAGCATGAGCTTATGCAGCAATACGACAAGGTGATCAGGCAGTACGAAGCTGACGGACATGCCGAAAAAATTACTTTTGAAACCGATGAGCCATACAAGTGCTACTACATGCCTCATCATGCGGTAATTCGAGAATCTTCCACGAAGACATGGTTGAGAGTAGCATTCAACATCTCATCTCACTCGCAAGGCATACCATCGCTCAATGATCACCTAGAGAAAGGCCCAAAGATAAACAGTGACATGGTAAAAATGTTGGTGAACTTTAGGTTGCACGAGATTGGAATTACAGCAGATGTCCAGAAAGCGTTCCTACAGATAGGCATTACCAAAGAAGAAAGAGATGCCTTACAGATCATGTGGTTTGAACTCACACCGGCTACAGCTGAACTGCTGCCTAAAATCGAAAACTACAGATTGACTCAAGTTCCATTTTGTACAACCACAAGCCCACTTCAGCTGACTGCAACATTACTGTACCATTTCAAGCCCATTGAACAAGCCCTGCAATCTACAGCGCAACAATCATTAGGGAACTTCTACATCGATCATCTTGTCACTGGGGTGTCATCATCACATGAAGCTTTACGAATATTCCATGATGCAAATACTATTCATAACAGCGCAGGAATGAAGCTACAGAAAAGGTCAACAAATGATGACAAATTACGGCAAGTCATTAATCAAGGTTTAGAGACACCTTCGGAAGCAGCCCCAACAAAAGACCTTGGTCTCTTGTGGGATACGAAGGACTGACTTTGACTAAACATTGAGCGCATGTTAATGTTTATTCAAAATAAGGAAGATACCAAGAGATTTGTGCTTCAGACAACCACAAGAATTTTCGGTCCTTTGGTGTGGCTACCTCCCTTTCTTGTCAAGATAAAATTCCTGTTCGAGCGTCTCTGGCAGCATGGAACTACGTGGTAAGAAGCTATGCCAGCACCGTTACACGAGGAATGGAAGAATTGGTGTGAAGAACTTCATAGGCATCAAATGTTTTCACTTCCGAGGTGCGAGCTGAAGCTGTGCTTAAAGCAGTCCACAGGTTATTAGCTTCACATATTTGCAGTTGCCAGCACGAGTGCTTATGGGGTAGTGGCATATATCAAGGTCGAGGATGAATATGGAAATGCCAATATACAGCTATTAATGCCTACATGCAGAGTTGCCCCAATGAAACAAATATCCTTATCACACTTGAAACAGGTAGCCACAGTTTTGGCTGCTAGAGTGCTGAAGTTCTTACTTGATGCTCTCACAACCAGAAGCTGGAAAATCGAGGAGTACTATTGGACAGATTCAATAGTTGCACCCTGCTGGATCCGAAGCTCGGCCGTCAAGTGGAACCAATTTGTTTCAGGCACAGTAATTGAAATAGAAAAAAACAACTGATCCAGCACAGTGGAACCATTGCCATGGCATTCAAAACGCAGCTGATCTGTTGACTCGTGGACTTCTACTAAAAGATACTTTAAAGGGGTCATGAACCGCTTTTCTAAGTAATGATCTAATGACCTCAGTATCGGAGTTTACTGCTTCCCGAATCGATTGCCACAAGAATTTCTCGAATCTGTCAAGACGAGCAGAGTTACAGTGTTTGGCACACGCTCTCAGCGCTTTCTCTCTTTTCTTGTCCCGATGCGCGCACTGGAAGCTACACAGAGAGGGATGGCACGGGGGAAAGAAGTTACGTCAGCGCTCGTCATGAAATGCGATCGCTGTCCCACTGTGATTCACATGCGCGAGTGTGGCTACCGTGTAAAGTTAGCAGACTGAGGAGTGCGGTGCCGGCAAGTGGCGGCACCCCGTGGCAAGAAGCGCATCTGATTCGAACGCCACTCTCAATTTATGTCGACTATCAGCCAATGAGGATGCTATGTCTTTTGCGACGTGGAGAAACAGATACGCGACATCACCTGACAGCCCCCCCCCCTCCCCCGCCCATCGACGAGAGTGAGAACCGGTCTCTGTTTGAAAAGAGGGCGCCTGAGAAAACAGCAACTTCGCGCTCCGCTTGTGGCCTTTACGCGGCGCGCACGACTGCAATATTTGGCTGAGCAGTTCATAGCCGTGTCAGCTTTCTACAGGATGTGTTTTTTCAATAAGCCCAAGGGGTGCCTCGTGACCCCTTTAAGTAACCCATTGTGGTGGAAAGGCGCTGAATGGCTGCCCAAAACATGAGATTGCTGGCTAACGATGGACAACCTTACGCCCTCTATGGCGTCAGATGAACTTCTCAATTGTAAGTTGAAGATGGTTGTTCCGGCCCAATCAGTGTGACAAAACAAGCTTTGTTCAGCACAGAGAAATACAGCTCCTGGATCAAAATGGCGAGAGTCACTGCTTTATGAACAACTGTCGCTTATCAAACCACCGCCACGATGCAGTACTATCTACTCAAGAAGTTCAAGAGCTGTGCGTGTGATTACTTTCTCCCCGGGTAATTACCCCTCTACTATTCTATTTCAGAGAATGTGTATACTGCCATTTACGGAGGTATGCAATTACAAGATTTCCTGTTTAGTAAATAAAATAATAAACACAAACACGCCTCTGCCCCATACTATTTTCACGTTCCCGTCATTAAACACACGGCACGCAAGCATCGGTAATCTTAACCTTCCTTTATGTTCAAATGTGTATGGTGAACGACTAATCCAATTTTCTAGTGCTAAGCTGTGGAACAATATACCTCTCGAAATAAAACTCGCCAGAAGTTCTGACATTACCTGCAAACGATACTTAATTTCTAACCAGGCATATTCTTCAGTTTTTGTTTATTCTTAAAAATTTTCTCGTGTATATTTATTGTGTTCATGATGGTCATGTATTCGTTGTTTTTTAGTATGGTTCCTTGAATCTGTATAACACTTTTCGCTTATGGATGATACTTTCGCTATTGTTTCTTTTTCTGCACAAGGCTGCTAATTCTTACAGCCTTTTTTGTATTGGACCCATCACTAGCCGCTTAGGCTATGGGTCAAAATATTTGTGTACGCATTTTTCATATTATGATGCAATAAAATTTTCCTTGATTGATTGACTGATTGATAGACATGTCAAGTTTAGGTTGTGCACTGCACAAAAAAAAAAGAAGCAGAATACCTTTGGTTTAGACAAGCCCAAATAGACACATAAGGGAGAGAGAGAACTCAACTCTCAGCAGCACACAATTTGGAGTAGAGTTCATCGATATGCGAACTACACCCATTAATCGACGACAAGAGTACTCTGAGGATACGCACACGCCTCAAGAACGCTAATCTCATGTGCTGCGAGAACACACTGGTGCTACTCTTGAACAATCATCCTGCGGTTCACCTCATCGTTACACATGCTCACTAAACAGTGCTACACGGTGGTGTTGGTGCAACGTTAGCAGAGATTCGTGCTAGCTTTTAGGTGGCGAGAGCCAGACAAGCCTTGAAACGTGCCATTGTAAAGTGTTTGACGGGTGCTCGGTTTTTAGCGAGGGCGACAAGTGTACCAGTGGCCTCTCTTCTGTGTGATCGCGTGCGTAACTCTAGGCCTTTTGAAATAACGGGAGTGGATTTTGCAGGACCCATGTTTGTGAATGACTATGGTGGTGCTATGAAAGTGTCTGACAACTTCAGGGATCTGAAGTTGTCAGACCTGTTCAAAGATTGTACCCCCTCAAACACTTCACCTCAGGCCTCGGAGTGTGTTAAATATGTATAGAAGAAAGAAGACAACCAAGTGTTGGCAAGAGAAGACAGCGCGCACTTGGGATGCAGCAAAGAATGTTTGCCTGACATGGACGTGTTTTTTATCTTGTTTACTTATTAAACCTTTTTCTCTACTTCACTGTACCGGTGAAGACCTTTATTTCACACCAGCTTCGTCTCAGAGATGGCAGATCACTCCTTTCTATTACCAACTTTTAGCACAGACAACTCTCTTTCCGCAGTTAATCCAGGTTTTTTCCAGCCGTCAAAATGGAAAAATAAGATGCTTTTTTGGACAGACAGACCCACCCAAAAATTTTCTGTGGATGTCGTTCTGCTGTTTAAACCAAAGACATGAAGCCCTAGCCATGATGCGGTCTCTGCAGCCCTGACACGAAACAAAGAGAGGAGGTAGTGTTTAGTTGTTATAGACAGCCAAATGGTAGCAATGCGAAGGTGTGGGTGCGTTGGGTGCCCAAGCGCAAAAGAAAAAAGGACATTCAAGTGCTCCAAGCAGGCTGTGACAATACAAGGAACTTATCTTCCAGGAAATAAGGAGATATGCTGTTCGGCTATGAGGAAAACACATAAAAAGGTAACAAGAACAAAGGACAAAAAATAAATTAAAACTGGTAAAAGAAACCCGTTTTTATGAATACATATTCGGTTTTGATTGCCAGCATGAATACACATCTTTTTGAGTGCTGATGGAGAACAAAATGAGACCAATTAAATGGTTAAACATAACAATAGAATAAAAGAAAATAAATTAGTAGAACATGGCTTATGAGCAGAGAAATAACAAAAAGACAAGAAAAACCTATTGACGCGAGAGATTAGGACAGGGGATATGCATGATCAGCTCTTGTCTATGGAAGAACACAAAAAATTAAGTTTCCAGTATTTTTACGCCATTGCTGTGACATATTAATTGCAGAGCATCCTTTGAAACATCTGTGTCTCTAACAGGGTACTCAACTTGTAAATGGGAATTGATTTTCAATAATTTCTCTCTCTAGATGACTGAAAGTGCGACTTAAGATATGAAGTTTAGTTTATTAAAATTGTGTTCCAGCGTATTAATAATAACATCTGGGGTTTAACGTCCCAAAACCACGATATGATTATGAGAGACCGTAGTGGAGGGCTCCGGAAATTTCGACCACCGGGGATTCTTTAATGTGCACCTAAGTCTAAGTATATGGGCCTAAACATTTTCGCCTCCATCGAAAATGCAGCTGCCGTGGCTGGGATTCGATTCCGCGACCTTCGGGTCAGCAGTCAAGCGCCATAACCACTAGACCACCATGGCAGGGCTGTTCCAGCGTATTAAAGTGCTCTACGACAGCTTTCAGAAGTCTTTTGGCCACGTCTGTGAGATGTCTATTTAATCAAGCGTTCAACTATCATCCTGCTCCACCAACACTGTATATTGTACGTGTCAGGTCAAACATTCCGGCAAACGTAGGCACATATGATGTTAGCAGTCTTGCAGGAAAAACAACTCCACGCACACGGTCACTCGCGGTGCTCTTAATTTGATAACATCATTTTGATTTTGACCGTAGGTCTTTCCCCTGAGATGACAGTAGGCGTGCTGGAGTGCAGACGCAGCGACGACAACGAAGTCTGCAGAGGTGCAAACAGAGCGAGTGTGTAAGCCATGGAATAAATCAGTTGGTTTTTGTATGTCAACGTAGCGGCATCAATTTCCTTCCGCCTCACGCTACAGTGGTGACTACGGACTAAAATTATACCATTTCCCACTAAAGGGGACCATGAGGAGATGCAAAGCCGGAGCATTTGCACGATCGCGTTCCGTTGGCGTTCGTTGGGCATGCTACCGACCTCGCGTCGTGGAATGCGAAGAGGAACGCTACGCGTGTCGTGTTTTCCCTCTGGCCTGGCCGTTAATTCTCACAGGGCGAGTGGGTAACGCGGTCGACAGGCGCGTGAGAGGGGGCAGCGTAGTAGAGGAGAGAGAGGGGGAGGGGACGCGCACGTGCTGGCGCTCATCGCAGCATTGCGCAGGAGAGAATTTCGGCATGTCTAGCCCGCATTTCAGAGAAGAGTGGAGAGGGGTAGGGGAGAGGGGAAGTGGACAGGGGAAATGGGAGAGGTGAAAGTGGAAAGGGTGAGTGGAGAGGGGAGATGGGAAGTGGAGAGGGTACGCGCATGCGCAGTAAGGGTGGTCACGCCGCGCACCACCACCACCACCGGTTTGAACTCCGCTATAAGATGCTTCGCATCTAATAGAATGCAACGTTCAATAAGATTACACCGGACACACACGGACCACGCACCGAGTGAACCGACCCTGACACGCCAATCACCATGGCAATCTGACCAGAAGCTTCATGGCACTACATCCTGGAACCACCGCCATTTCCCGAGTTCTGGCGAGGAAGCCCTACAGTCTGGCTTGTTCAGATGGAGGCTGCATTCTACTTCAAAAGCATCACGTCACAGCACGAAGGGTAGCGCATAATCCTAGCTGCGCTTCCTCCTGCTCTGTGATGTGAAGCACCTCCTCCTGCGACTCAGTCATACAACGAACTTCTGTCACTAGTGCTAGCCCTACCACAATCGGCAGTGCCATGTCATTTGCTCGCTGCTGCGCATCATTTGCTCGCTGCCGCAACACTTACGACAATGGGCTACACACCACTATTTGTCATGGCTGCTCTGCCTATACCTCTGCTGTGTCCTGCCGCTCCTCCAGGCATTATTGCTACGGTGGCTCCTCCGTGGCCGTCAGAGAGCGGATTGTCATTTTCTACACTGCCAAAACGAACAGCATGGCTGTCGGACGACTCAAATGCCTGTCAATGCCTATCAAAAGCACTGCCTAAGAAGCCATCTACTGACAACGCTACCGTAAGCCCACTACATCATACTTACGGTCAGGCAGCTCTTACTTCAACGTCACCTCATGCGCCCATGTTCTTACAAAAGCTAAATGCAGCTGTGCAGCTCTCTGGAATCAAGGAATGCCAACACCTGCCCTACACTGCTGCCGTGAATCTCCTGCCTACTGGTCCAGAACATAGTGCGGGTTCCAGAAGACGTTGGTCAAGTGCAGCAGCGTTTCTTCCACACCGTCAACCTTCTTGCCCATGCTTCAATCGACGCGACAGACTTCAACACAAGGTGATGCACTCGGTACGAATAGAGAGGGACATCATGCACATGACCAGCATAATCCACGTCCACGTGCGCACGCATTCTCCACCCACGGCCACGTGCTCGCACAGATCCAAACATTAATGGTGCACGCGTCCATGTTCTCCCTTCCATAATGCTTCGACGCAACATCCTGACCACCTTCGCAGGTAAGCATCTATCGGCAACAGGAAAGAGCATCACCTGACTACTCTTGGTGGAACGCTCCTGTGCAGTACCCGTCCTCTGCGCCAGTCTCTGCCCCTACCTCCCGAAAAAATTGAGCACCTCTTCACCATTACGCCATCTCAACTAGGACTGCCAAATGGACATATTAGTTTTGACTGAGACTCAGTCTATAGGGCAGGTGGCCCTGACGTGCAGTGGCGTGCAGATGCGGCAACGACAACGAAGTCTGTAGATGCGCAAACGGAGCGAGTGTGTGAGCCATCAGTAGATTTTTGAATGTCAAGGTAGCGGCGTCCTTTTCGTTCCGTCTCTCGCTACACGAGTTTCACAAAGCTGATAACCTGATGGATTTACTTAGAGGGAAGCCAAACTGGTCTTAGAATTCGGCGAAACTTCGTGGTTGATAAGGACAGACATTATTGTCAATAATGTTGCGATTATTTCCGCAATTGTTGCAGCAGGAGGTTTAGAATATGTGAAACAAAAGTTTGTCTAGCTCCACCCAAGTGAGCATGTCGAAAGTGTGAGCGTTGAAATGAACGAACTGGAACCATGTCATCTTTGATTCCAATGGCAGAGCCGCGCTGAACTCCCGACTGAAGGTTCCCGCCACTCACTGATCCGAACCAACTTCGAGAGCGCTGTTTATGTACCAGAGGTTCAAGTAAGTATAGCGACGCTGAAAGTTCTGCAGCTGGATTACAATACATATCTGCCATAATGAAAAACAGCCAAGTGCAACGTGAACAAGCATCTCTCGTATCTTCAACTCTGTCCTTTATGACTAGTTCCAGGTGCACATCGTTGTCAGAGCTAATCGCAGAAGCCACGCTTCAACAGATGGGCTGTTGCAGACGATGCAGCATAACGAAGATGACAACACCATGTTTGCTCAGCGTCTCAACAAGCCCTGCATCCACAGCCACTGTTCCTTGCCAAAAAAAATGCTGCTTGAATTCAATTTCGAGAACTCTGACATCAATTTTCGAATTCAGTGAGGATCAAACTGTGATTACACACTTCAAAGTCTTTTTTTTTTTTCTTAAGTGCTTCACCTTCCCTTCAAGAGACGGTACACAAACATTCAAGCATTGCAGCACATACTCACCTTGGTCATGTTCAATGCGCACATGCCGTACAAAGCCGTTGAGCTTGAAAGTCAAACTGAAGATGTAGTGCTCATCAGAGCTGTCACGCACTACAAATGAACCATCCGGTTCATGTGCTAGCAGCCGTTCAGCTGTCTCTCCACTGATGGGGCCCCAGTACCAACCACACTGTACAGGAGAGACATAAGATCAAGTTTTCAACACTTCCCCAGTTTACGGAACTAACATGACCAGTATGAATAAGAACATGCCAGAGATGCAAGTAGGATTGAAGAGACATGAATGGCAACATTTTTTATATATGCATGCCTACTAATGCTGTCACAGCACTTTTTAGAACAAGATCAAAATTTTTCTCAAACTAGGTAAGATACCACCTCATAAGAAGGTAGTAAGATAGTACAATATATTTTAATGCTCGAGACTTAGGTGAGCCTAATCATGCGAAAACTAACACGAACGTAATCGATAGCAACATGTCGGGCATGCAAAAAAATCGTTGTTGACCCAAATATCGCAGCATTTAAATTTGAGTGCGCTATTGCTGTCAATATCTGCAAAATATTGTTAAGTATGATATTGTGTTGACATTTTGAACACTGATGATAGCGCTATTTTATATAACTGGTGCTAATAATGTTTCTTGAATCATTTGTTTCATTCACTACGTTCTTTTAGTATCTACATCATATACCAAACCGTAATGCACAAATCAGTATGCGTGTACAAACCAATATTTTGGAAAAGATCATAGGATCTGAGCTACAGCAAGCAGTGATGGCTAAACTTGAAGAAGCAAAGCAAATACTGCAGACAAGTGGCAGGAACTTCTGTACAGCATGTCACAATCTTCACAAGATGCGCTCAAAAAGATTTTCTGAATGCTGAACTATCAAGAAGAATATGGAGCGCCTGCGGCTGTAAAGAACTCTGTTATGGCAGCTCGTCAGCCTAAAGCATGACCTTGGCCATCTACTATCAGAGGCACTTACATCTTTAACTTTCTCGATGCTTGATGCATAGTCGAGGCTCTTCCTGTCCGAATCATCTGAGGCACAGCTGACTGCGTCGGCCCTGCCAAAGTGGTCACACAGTGTAACGGTGGCATTGCCTGGAAGTGGAGGCAGTGCCCGCACGGCATATGGACTGGTCGCCTTCTCACTGCATCGGACCACCTCCTCTGGATAGGGATCCGTCTGGCTCGAACTGTTCCGCACCGATGGTGTGGCACTAGATCCCTTGCGGAAAACATTCAGCAGCGCATTGGGTAGAGTGAACGAAAAACGCCTCTTTGATGATGATGCTCTTTCAACAGGCCGTGACACACTCTGACCTCTAGCACCCAAGCAAGAGCCCAGCGAATGCCGCAAGGACGCTTTTCCGATGGGCCCGGACAGCTCTTCAATGCCATCACAATTGCTGCGTGTACCGATTTCCTCCGAGCAACATCTCTCGGCGCGAGAGTTTTCTTTTCTCTTCTTGCTCTTAAGGTGCTTCTTCGACTCGACGGTGGTGGAACGTGATCTGCGGCAGTTGCTACACGAAGATGAGGATTTCTCTTCTTTAATCACATGCGTGTCTGTGTCCCTCGACGCTGTTGAGAATGGAATGGGACTGTTTGGGCTGCTGTAGGGCATCTGAGGCAGCAGCTCGCGGCCCTCTTCACTCGAGCCGAGTACCTGTGACGGCGTGCTCCCCGGACGGCTGATAATTTCGGGCCTTTCGAATGGAGCCCCAGTCGAACAAGCCGAGTGGGCAGAATGCACAGAGTGGACGGATCCTACCGCAGCACAAGGCTTCAGTGCTTTCGGCTTCAGGACAAGCGTGTAGTTGGAAGGCTCATCCAAGGAGCAGCGTGACCTGGAGGCTTTTGTTGCCGAACCGTCGGTTCGACCCGACGCGGATGCTCGGCGGCTGCCTGCATCGGAAGGCGATGACTTTGCGGTGGCACCGTGTGAGTCGCAGCAACACGTGGCTTCGAGACGGCAGCGTGGACTGGAGACCTGGCATGAGTCGAGAGACAAGCAAGCCATGTAGACACTCAGAGGCAATGCCCCTGCACTTTCCGTGGACGGCCAATCGGCAGACAAGGTCGAAGCTGCAGCACTTCCGGTGGCGCCACACTCTTCGACGCTCGAGGATGGTGGTCGGGCTGACGGCACCCTTGCTTCCCATACTCCGATGTTCTGATGGCCAGAAGGTGGGTGGAGGTCAACTTGAAAAATGACGGGGTGGCCGGAATGACGCGGTTGTTCGGTACTGCTCTCTTGGGCCTGGCCGCTGGCATGGCGTTCTTCCCGAGCGGGTGCATCACGGAAGTCGAGGCTTCCCGGGGAAGCCTGTTGGTCCATGTCACGCGGTGAGCTGTGCAGAAGGCAACCGACCAGGGCAGGCCATAGGTGAAGGGAGACTCGGTGTTCCTGTTGTTCACAGTGAGGCATCGTTGGCATGGCAACAGCTGCCTCCAGGCACAATAGCCGCTACCAATGGTGCCGCCATTGTTGGTGGCCTCGCTGATGAGTCCTCAGAAATTTGAGAGATCCTTTTTCAGGAACACAAAAAAAATAAATGTGTAAGAAGACTGTAACAATAAGTAGGAAACCACCACTTACAAGAGAAAACAGTTCAAACCATCCACACTTTGAAGCAAAAGTACAGCACTCAAAAACTTAGCCGTGTTCAGCGGAACATTATAAGGTGTAGCAGTACGTACAGGTTTTCCATAGATAGCACACTACTGTACAGTCAGGCTTGTAAACTTACACGCATTGTATGAATACAGTACTGTAGGAAAACCTAATCTGATGGCCACCTTTCCTTTACAAAATGAGAAAGCACATGCACACCGGCAGTACCGAAAGGCCCGATGAAAAGTTGGTTTGCGCCAACCACAATAAAGCTAAAAAAATATTTACTTTCGGGTTCTCGTTTTAACGTTTTAAACAAAAGTGAAGTTCAGGAACCAGCGACGAACCAACAAAGGCGCACCTACTTCGTACTACTTTCAAACTTACGGTGACGTTCAAAATTCAATAAACGAAAGCAAGTGGCTCGTCAAATTTCTAGATACCACGAGATCTGCCTGACCTAGCTAACTTTAAGCAGTCGAGACGCCAAAGGCTGGAAAAGCGTGCGACGTATTGATCTTTGCGCGTAACTCTCACTGCAATCAACTATTATTTTCAATATATTACGTGAAAAGTACTGGACATGTTTAAAACTGCTCAAATGAGTAGAGGGTACTACTTCCTAAAGCTCGGGGAAGTTCAAAGTTCGTAACCATAAGCGCGGGTTCCAAATAAAATGGAAGACGTAAACACATCATCAGATCAGGTTTTTACATTACAACTTAGCGTTATCAAATTTCACGAGCTACACAAGGAAAGCGCGCAAGAAAGCACCAGACAGCGGAAGGACGCAAGTTCTGAAAGTAAGAGCTAACGGTATTGATGGCATATTTATTACTTGGCCAAACATACACAAAGAATAAAAATCACCGTCTTTGAGGAACAATAAAGAAACTCTGGCTGTTCTTGTTCAACTGTACTCACCTCCAGGAACGCGGAATGAACAGAGGCACTCGTTTCAACGAGGAAGTGGTACTCTACTGAGTTTACAAACTGAACACACGATTACGACACCGAAGGAATGCAGCTAACAAGCAGGTTTCGCTTCATCCATAACAAATGAGACGGAATACATTTAAGCAGCTTGCTAAACGAGAATCAATCTCATAAGAGCGATCACAGGTGGACTGACCTGGTAAAGCCTCTTATTTGGAGGCAACTAAACGACGACGACAAGGAAATTTACCACCCGCAAGAGGCAGCCATTCCGAAATGAACTCATTGTTGCCGGATGGCCGGACCGCCGCACGATACAACCATACAACCATGGATGGAGGAAACCCTATGGGTGGAAGACAGAGTTGGCGCCAAAATTTGAATGCTGTGTATCAGATCACATATGTGCACACAAAACATCGAAGAAAAACATCATCATTCAAACATCCTCAGACCACTTATATCACTGCTGCTGGACTTCAGAGAACAATGATGCTGAATGGACTCCAAATATTTGTAAATCTAGCCTGGCCTCGCCTCGCATTGCAGCGCAGAAAACTTTGCAACATTCTTAATATGGTAAAGTCGTTTAGTATTCATTGGGCCGACGAATATTACTAGACGAGGAAGCAAAGATTAGCACGTGCCCTCACTGTCTTACATCCTGCTGGTTCAAAGGATGAACCCCGGTGGGACAAATAATTAAAACAAACTCACAAAACACTGGGTCCTCGATCAGGGGCGTAGCCAGAAATCATGTTCGGCTTTTTACGAATGTTTGTGCGTGTCTGTATGTGTGCTGGGCGTGTATATATGGACACGCCCAGCAATTCAAATCTTCAATTTATTTTCTTTAATTCGAAGCGGAGGGGCTGAACTACCCCCCCCTCCCCCATAGGCCTGCGTACGAGGGGGCAGGAGGGGCGGCCGCCAGAGGTGTAGGAAAAACTATTTTTCGGTGGGGGAGGGGGGGGGAATAAGGGATGCAACTTCCTTGATCTGAAGTGGGGGCCGCGCAGGCAGGTGCCACCGCCTGGCTACGCAACTGGCGGCCGCCCCCCAAATCATCCAAAGGGGGGTGCCAATTCTCTCCCATACCTTTACTAAGTCGGCCCATTCACGTCATTTTCTACTGTGAGGAAAAGGGTTATGGCTACGCATACATTTTGACAATAGTGGCGACCAAGGACCCAGTAGCATAGCCAGAAATTTTTTCGGGGGAGGGGGGGTTCAAACCTCCCCAAAATTTTTCAATTTTGCATATGTATATAAGCACGCACACATACAAACGCACGCACGAACATGCATTGAAGTATGGTTGTACCCCCCCCCCCCGAAACAAATTCTGGCTACGACTCTGGCTGGCATGTCTATATATATATATATATATATATATAAATCAACGTGCGTCGTGCTCTCTCTTGTTCCCGTGTGTGTGTGTGTGTGTGTGTGTGTGTGTGCGTGCGTGTGTGTGTGTGTGTGTGTGTGTGTGTGTGTGTGTGTGTGTGTGTGTGTGTGTGTGTGTGTGTGTGTGTGTGTGTGTGTGTGTGGTGTGTGTGTGTGTGTGTGTGGTGTGTGTGTGTAGAAGCTCGAATCGCAATTGTTAACAATTCAAAAGTATATGCTTAACAGTGGCTAATTATAACAAAAGTTCAAAAGAAAACAAAAGCTGGCATACGCATGACCAAGCGTCGGTGGTACGTCCCGAGAGTCAAGGCGTCGAGCCAGTGATGCTACCGAGGACTTCTGATACGGAGCAATTTTTGGAGCAGCAAAATTTTCGTTTTGGAGCACTTTGGAGCAGCAAAATATTCATCTTGGAGCACTTTGGAGCAGATAATTTTGCATGTGGGAGCACTCTGGAGCAGCGAATTTTACATCCTGGAGTGCACTACAGAAGCATATTGCAATAACATTCAAGCACCAGAATATTACTATGGGGCTCTTATGAAGGTTAGAAATATTTCGATTTATTGCAAATCTCATGGAAAAAAATCATCTCAGGAGAACTCCATACTTCACTCGCTAATTAAAAAATAACGGCTCATGCAGTTGAGTGTTCTGAATTAACCTCTTCGGCGATTATTTTCGACACTAGCAAATAAACAGAATACCAGATCAATAAAATTGCACTTTATGAAATAACACTCTAAATACATCTATGTGGTTATCAGCAGACATTGTAGACAAACGCCGTGATGTACAGCAGGGCCTCAATGCCAAAGAGCCACACTGTCCCTAATGCATTCCCCTAAGAAAACTCCAAGGCGAAAGCCAGGTTCTTTTTCTTCTCGATCGACGGGTTGATCCTCCCCCTCCTTCTCTGCAAGCTATCTGCATCTCACCTGGTTTTGCGCTAGCTCCATGATCGGCGCACCGATTACGGAAGCAGTGTAAAGCGACAATGTCGTGATGGCGTCATCACATGACACCACGATATATGACGCCATGATGACGTCACAAGTTTTGACGATCTATGACGTGATGATGACGCTATCACATGATTATATTTTGCATCAATCGATTGACGCCACGGACGGTCAATTTTCGTGTTTGATAAAGCATCTGATGCTTTCGCATTAATATTGCGTATTGAACGTTAACAACCTGGCCTTACATACCAAACTGTCCTCCACCATGTCACCTCCTTGCCATGCGCGAAACAGCTTCGCTTATCATCCACTTCACAGAGTGAAATGGCTCCTCAACTTTTTTAAAATGTTTATTGTGATAACAATTATATGGACGCTCTCCGCGGATTTTTGCCGTCGCCATCGCCGTAATTTTCTGTATAAATATCAAATAAATAACATCACCTCGCGCATTCCAGCCGCGGGTGAAAGCTCGCGAGCGCTGGCGACGAACGCGGCTGAAGAGGAGATTAAGCTAGCCGGCCGTCTGTCTCCGTCGCACGGACAGCGCATGAGATAACATCTTCCCGCGTGCAGGCCTGCCGTCGATTGCTCATCAAACAGAGAGGAAACGACCCCCGCCCGTCTTTCGTAATGAGCATGAAAGGACGCCAGGGGAGCGGGGGGGGGGGGGGGTAGGGGACAGCCTCGTTCGAAGGGGGGTGTGTCCAGATAAGATCGAACACGAGGTCCCGGTCACCATTCCCGATTGTGATGAAATTTACTGCAGGTCTAGGCAATTACACCCAGAACAATGGTTTCGGCAGTTAGTATTGCGAAAAAAAATTTTGTTCGCCTGAAAAAAAATATACAAATTTTGGCCGCAAAAAACGCTTTTCCGCCAATTTCGCGATTTCTGAATTTCAAGCGCACCTAGGGAAAAAACGGTGCACTTCTTCGTCACAATATTTATTCCCCTTAAAGAACAAGTGAAATTTAATCTTATGAGGCTATATTTTCCTTGCTTGTGGAAGCACTCTTGAAGAAAAAAATCACAAACTTGGCAAATCGCACAAAATACCGGTATTTCAGGAATTTATTGCTGCAAGCACGTTAAAGTGAGGATAATACAAATTGGTACATATTAACTTTGATACCTTCGCTCTCTTTTAAGATAATTTGTGTGGTTTTACCGCGCTCCGTTTTACTCGATAATTGGGCTAAATGTAAGTGATTTACCAAAAACGCCGCACTTTGAAAATGATTTTCTCAAAAAGGCCATTTTTAATTTTTTTTAAAATCTCTCTAGGCGTCATCTACCATTGTGCAGAAAAAAACGTTGCATTATTTTGGTTGCTAACAAGTTATAGTGCGTCACATGTGACCATGCCAGCCCAGCGGCCGCGTCGTTCGTTATTGGCTGAAACTTGGATATAAGTTGCTCAAAATACTTGTACGTGACATAATCCCAAATCAGCAGCTCCACACCAACAAATGCGCAGTCCGGTGTCATGGTTCAGCAGGCTTTGTCTTGCGATCAGCAGCTTGACAAACCCGCAGCAGCGGCCGCTCGATGCTGCGGGCACTCGCATTACATGAGTGCCGCTTCGACGGCGGATGAGCTCCGCTTGCGCGTGAAAACTACGCTAAGAGGACGAATGAGATGAGGAATGCATCACTGTGATAGTTAAAGGCCGTTAAGTGCCAACAAATGTCATAGTATGCAACGAAAACACTGCCGGCGATTTCCCAGTGAGCGCCTCCAGTAGTGCGCTCATGTGTTGCTTTCTCTCTTCTGATGGGCTAAAGATAATTAGGTTCATTCTATGAGCAGCATATGACACAAAATAAAACCACTGACATCTAAAGAAAGCTGTCATACGTGCTTCCGATGGTCGAGCAACTCAAACTGCAGTTGTTCATCTCGTGCCGGAATACTTGTGTCAGCCGGCTGTGAAAAGAAGTGTGTCCAAGTCCTTTGCTTCATTAAAGAACCGCTTTTACAATACTGTAATGTTGTGCGTCCGCAGATAGAATATTCAGCGCAAGTCGAGCGTTTATCACGATATATGCGGCTTCCGGCATAACAGCAGGGGAAAAAATACATCCGTGCTGTATTAAAGGCGCTCACTGGGAAATCGCCGGCAGTGTTTCGTTACATACTATGAAATTTGTTGGCACTTAACGGCCTTTAACTTTCACAGTGATGCATTCCTTATCTCATTCGTCCTCTTAGCGTAGTTTTCACGCGCAAGCGGAGCTCATCCGCCGTCGAAGCGGCACTCATGTAATGCGAGTGCCAGCAGCATCGAGCGGCCGCTGCTGCGGGTTTGTCAAGCGGCTGATCGCAAGACAAAGCTTGCTGAACCATGACACCGGACTGCGCAATTGTTGGTGTGGAGCTGCTGATTTGTGATTATGTCACGTATAAGTATTTTGAGCAACTTATATCCGAGTTTCAGCCAATAACGAACGACGCGGCCGCTAGGCTGGCATGGTCACATGTGACGCACTATAACTTGTTAGCAACCAAAATAATGCAACGTTTTTTTCTGCACAATGGTAGACGACGCCCTTGAGTTCAGAGAGATTTTTAAAAAAATTAAAAATGGCCTTTTTGAGAAAATCATTTTCAAAGTGCGGCGTTTTTGGTAAATCACTTACGTTTCAGCCCAATTATCGAGTAAAACGGAGCGCGGTAAAACCACACAAATTATTTTAAAAGAGAGCGAAGGTATCAAAGTTAAAATGTACCAATTTGTATTATCCTCACTTTAACGTGCTTGCAGCAATAAATTCCTGAAATACAGGTATGTTGTGCGATTTGCCAAGTTTGTGATTTTTTTCTTCAAGAGTGCTTCCACGAGCAAGGAAAATAATAGCCTCATAGGATTAAATTTCACTTGTTCTTTAAGGGGAATAAATATTGTGACGAAGAAGTGCACCGTTTTTTCCCTAGGTGCGCTTGAAATTCAGAAATCGCGAAATTGGCGGAAAAGCGTTTTTTGCGGCCAAAATTTGTATATTTTTTTTCAGGCGAACAAAATTTTTTTTCGCAATACTAACTGCGAAACCATTGTTCTGGGTGTAATGCCTAGACCTGCAGTAAATTTCATCACAATCGGGAATGGTGACCGGGACCTCGTGTTCGATCTTATCTGGACACACCCATGGCACAGTCGCTTGCGCGCGCGCCATCTCGAGGCATCAGGAGACCTCTCGTAAACTTGCTGTGCTCTCAACGCTTACTTCGTGTTTAGAGAACTCAGAGCAAGAAAACGCTTCGGTTCCTGGAGCGGCCATATTCCCTTAAACCAGTGTTTTGTTGAGTTACGCGAGATCGAATCCAAAAGAGTTAGCTGCTAGCCTTACTTCGTTTAACAATACAATTGTTGGTATCGCATTCATTGCTTCGCCCTTAAGCGAAACTGAGTTTTTTTTACCCGTCAGCTATTGACCCCCGAAAGCGAGGGGCGGACGTGTAACATGGCGTAGCCGCTTTCACTGTGGGCCGTCAGCGACGGGCCCGCTACTGACAGCTGCGCATTTGCGGCTGCTCCGACCACCAGGATATATGCTTTTATTAATGAGATGACATTTTTAAAAAGCAAGCAAAAAATTCGAATTGGAACCCTAGCACGTGAGCTCGAAAGGGCAGGGCCTTTTAGGGGGTATTTACCGCAGAGTGATTAAACTCGGACGTGCTGGTATAAGCAATTACGAAAAAGCTCTTCCGAAGGAAGATCCATGGATAAAGCACGGCCGCTGGATAAAAAGCGCACGTGCGCTTTTTTATCCAGCGGCCGTGGATAAAGTATATCTGAGGAAAAGTGTGAACGCGTTTCCACCGTTCGCGTGCTCTTCCATAAACGCGAAGCAAGGAAAATTCGATATTGTTCCTTATATATACTGCTAGCGATCCCAGATTTCATTCCGCGATGTCCGGAAACAGAAGTGACAGACATTTTAGCAGCACACATGTAGTTATCACTGAACATTGCTTTCCTTACGTGCCGTGCGACGCTTGAAACGAGCTATCAGCAGCGTTTCTAGAACAGACGACGTCCGCCGATGAATCGCCGTCGCACTTTCTCGCTACCGAGAGGCCTAGACGTCACGAGCCTCTGCGGAGAGCGCGTTTTGCTGTCGAGCCGACTTGCAGAACAGAAGCTGCGTCGGCACCGTGCATGGCATCGTGGCTTATTCGGGACGCACGCGCGAGCGCTCTTTATTCAGCGGAATAATTCTTGGTCCATGGTTGCGACTTTGGCAGCCCCAAGATCGAGCTGCACATGTTCTGACGCGCCGGCCGTGCGATTGCCGGTGATAGACGCCCCCAAACCCGAGACTTTGGCGCAGTTTGGCGCAATTTTCGTCGATATTATCAGGTGTGCGCAGTAAATACAATTTGGCGCACTTTGGCGCAGTTGGCGCAGGAGTGGAATCACTGCGTCGAGCAGTCCCGCAGAGTGCTGGCGAGTCTTGCGTCAGTTGCGATTGCAGAGCAGTTGTTTCTCCGGAGTCTAGTTTCACCACCTATGCAAGTGGCTTCCTCAGTATACAATGACAATAAATGAGCGGAGATTAACCATTGTCACATGCGTCCTTCCAAACTTCCGGTTGGGGGCCGCAGTTGTTGCTGCAAGCCGATGGTTTAAGACGATTGTGGGAGTTTTCTTTTGCCCCACTTTCGGTTCCGAGCCAACGTCGTCGCATCGTTTAAGTCGAAGCTATATCCTGTGCAGGGGTGTGCATGGGTGCTGTTGCGACTTGGGTAGCGTGGCCAGTGTGTTCACGAGGGGGCATTGTGCCCGGAGCAGTCAGCAGGACAAATTGATGGAAGAAAATACTTCGTGTACAAGCATTAGCGCACGCAGGATTTCTCTCGGGCGGGGGGGGAGGGGGTGAAATTTTGAGAAGATTACAGGAGTGCAATGACAAATAACATATGTGATACCAAATAATAATAATAATAAATGTGATGATGATGATCTTTCGGCGTTTTGCAGCAAGATCTTGAAAAATCTTGAGAGGGCCAAGAAACCGTTCAATGAAGCAGTGCACGTGGAAAATATACGCAGAAAAATTGTTCCAACAAAGATGTCTGGCATGACTTGTTCTCGTAATTTTTTCAGCTCCAAGGAGTGATAAGAGTACTGACGTGTCGGCCGGCAGGCGGTCGCGCAATGCTCTTTTTTAAAAAATGATTGCTCTGGTAGCACAAACAAATCGGACGCAAGAAAGGCACACGAGGACACCCGGCGCCGTGTGCCTTTCTTGTGTTCCATTTATTGTGTCTTGTGTCTGATAGCCACAGTTGTAGATCATTACTCGCGCCCTAACTTCCTTGCTGACTCTAATCGCTATCGCCAAGTATACATCACTTCTCACTGCACGTGTGAGGGATTGAATGAAGACAAACTCATATTTCGTTATAAATGGAAAACTTGTATTCTTATATAAAGCAGAGAAAAGGCACGATACATTCAACGTTTGGACACACGTCCGCTCTCTAGTAGATCTTCTGAGCGTCTGGTTAAACACGCAGGCACGAAGTCCGTCCCCTCCTGCCGACGTAACCGCACACCACCCCCACAAGCACAACACACGCGGAACGACGCACTGCTCCTCTTCACTTCAGACAACATCGCCGTCAAAGGTTGCCCCGCCGAGGCTATGCCGGCGGAGGTGGCGCGGTCTGACGGTTTCAGACCCTCGATGCCGGCAGACGAGGCGTTATGGTGCTTTCCTGGAAAGCGTCGACTGCGCACGTCACGCTCAACTAGTACGGATGGAGACAAAATAGAAATACAACAGCGCGTTGTTGAAAATGACGGCTTGGGCCGCGCGCGCAGTCTTTGCGGCGGGAGGGTCCGCGGAGGCCTTCGGAAATTCTTAACATCCTCCCCAGCAATGAGCGCACGCTCATTCTTGGCCGTCTTTGTCCATGCTGGCTGTCTAATCGTTCAGCTGAAGCGGGTACAAGGATTGTACTGGTCGTCGAAGCTCCCTCTTGTTTGGTAGACGTATTTAGCAGGCGCGTATTCGGCCGTCTCTTCCCGGGAAGGTTTTTAGAACACGGCACAGCTTGCACATCTGCCGAGGGGCTCTGTCCTCCCCGAGCAGAACTATGTCTCCCTCATGGATGCTTTTTCCTGTTCCTGGTTTTGTTACATGCGCAGAACGCAGTTGCAGGAGATATTCGAGTCTCCAACGCCGCCAGAATGAGTCGACAAGGGTGCTACGCTGCCTCCATCTTCGGCCCTGGGTACTTGCTGTTGATTTCAACCCCGTGGTCTCTCGTAGAGGAGGCAAGCTTGTTAATTTGCGGCCGACCAGGAAATGGGCAGGTGTCAAGGGCATAAGCTCTCCCGCGTCCGAAGAGATGAAGGTCAAAGGACGAGAATTAACCACAGCCTCTGCCTGCGTTAGAACTGTGGAGAGGCTGCTTTTTCCGAGCACTCGGCGAAGGGTGGCCTTGACGGTTCTCACCATTCTTTCCCAAAAGCCACCCCACCATGCCGCTCTCTCGACAATGAATTTCCAACTGATATTATGCCCACTGAAGAAAGAACGGACCTCGCATCCCTTTATGGCTTGGAACATTTGGTTCAAGTCCCTTGAAGCTCGTTTAAATGTCAGAGCGTTGTCGGATAGCACAAGCTTGCAGATTCCTCTCCTCGATACAAATCTCTTGAACGCCATCAGAAATGACTTTGATGAAAGGTCTCTAACAAGCTCGAGGTGCACGGCCCTTGTCGTCGCGCAGTGAACAAAGCAATATAAGCTTTGTGTTCGGACCCGCTTTCTTTGTAGAATAGTGGCCCCGCAAAGTCGATACCGGTTGTTTCGAAAGGGCCAGCTTGGTTTACTCTGCAGGCAGGAAGCAGGGCGGTATAGGCTCTTCTGCGGCACGGCAGCTTTGCTAATTCTGACATGGAAGACAACGTCGAATGACCGATTTGATTGTTTGTCTTCCTCGAATGATCCAATAGCGTTCTCGAAGAGAGGATAACGTGTCCGGCACTCCAGCATGCAGTAGGCGTTTGTGCTCCCAGGAAATCAGCAGGCGCGTGAAAGGATGAGACGGTGACAATATCACAGGATGCTTCGCTTCTTCTTCTGTACTGTACTGCAGCCTCCCACCAACTCTCATTATACCATCACTGTCCAAGAACTGATTTAATGCCATCACTGGTGATGTCCGATCGAGAAGCCTAGAATCACGCAGTGCGCAAACGTCGTTTCCGAACGTTTCTGATTGGCAGGTTTTCTGCCAAAGCTTTTCCGCGTCGGCTACTTCCTCAGCAGTCAGCCCTCCCGTCAACTTCGACCGACATCGACTGTTGTGAATGAAACGCCTGACCCACGCTGTTACGCGAAGCACTCTCATCAAGGAGCTACAATTTTCCAAATTAATCAGTGGCTTCGGGCATGTTACTGCGACAGAGCTAAACACTTGGACCGCTCGCTCTTCTTCCATGCAAAGCCGGCTCGTACCGAGATCTGACTCTGAGACTGTATAGTGTCTAGTTCTACTTTCTCTAGCCGCTCGGGGCCTGTCCACCAGTCCTTGCGTCCGACCAGCTCAGAAGGCAATATCCCACGGGTCAGCAAATCTGCGGGGTTCTCTTTGCCTGGGCAGTGTTTCCATGCTGTTGGATCTGTCATTGTTTGAATTTCTTGAACGCGATTGGAAACGAAGGGTTTCCACCTCTGAGCGCAGCTCTTGATCAACCTGAGAGCGACGGTTGAATCTATCCAACAGTGCACGGAAATGTCCTCAACGTTATGTTGTTTCGTCAGGTAGGTAGGTAGGTAAACAACTTTATTGATTCGTGAAAGAATCATGTGAGGGGGGGCGGGGGGGGGGGGGGAAGCGGAAGCAGGACGACGATGAGCCCTCGGGCCGCTCTAGGTGGCCGGACACTTCTGTGCTTCGGCGACCCCTCTGGCCCAGCCCACTGTCCGGAGCTGTAACTCCGGTTGTGAGCTGCGCAGAGCAGCCTCCCATCGCTCCTGGTGTTCTGACCCTTGCCACGGGGGCTTGGGTTTGTTTGGGCAATTCACAAAGACGTGATTGAAGTCGGCTCTGGTGCTCGGACACAAGTTGCAATGAGGAGAAGTTTCGCCATGCGTAATAAGGGAGAGAAGGAAAGGAGTCGTGACTGTGGCCGTTTGAAGTCTGCGCCACAAAACCTGGTCACTTCTGGAGAGAGATTTATGTGGTGGGGGATACGTTAGGCGGGAATTTCGGTAAAAGAGTGTGATGTCGTGGTAGCATGAGGAGTCGATCCCTGGCACCGCGAAGCGAAGGCAGGTCGCTTTGAGCCCGGTTGACGAGTGCTCGGGCTTGGGTGTGAGCGGCCGTGTTGCCTGGGTGTCCACTGTGCGCAGGGACCCAGAGGAGGGTGATGAGGCGATCAGGCGGAGGAGATAACTCAAGGATTCTAGCGGCCGGAGAGTGGATTTTGAAAGTGGCGAAATTACGAATTGCAGTTTTAGAATCAGAGAAAATATACTCAGCGGAGGAGTGAACAATTGCTAACGCAATTGCCGCCTCCTCTGCTTCCAGGGATTCTGTCGAATTGGAATGGACGCACTAGCGACCAGGTTTTGAAATCCGTCTACAACGGCTATTGCGAAAGCTGGGTGAACTGCATATTCGGCCGCATCTACGTATACTGCTGGAGAATTAGGAGGGAAGCGCTTGTGAAGAGCCTTGGCTCTAGCTTCCCGTCTCGCTCGATTATGTTCTGGGTGAGTGTTTTTGGGAAGTGGCGGAATGCATAGGTTGCTGCTAACAGCAATTGGAAGTGTGTGCGTGGCCGTGGTATGACCAGGAACGTTGATTCCAAGTCGGCGCAGCAGTACTTGACCAGTTTCTGTAAGCGACAGCCTTTGATATTGACTGAAGAGATGCGCTTCTACGAGCTCTCCCAGAGTGTTGTGCACCCCTAACTGAAGTAATTTATCCGTGGCTGTTGATTTAGGGAGATGGAGAGCAGTTTTATAGGCAGTGCGGATGAGTCTGTTGAGTTGCTCGGTCTCCGTGGTGTGAGATAAGGTAGGGGATGGAATAGGTGATTCTGCATAGGCAAAAGGCCTGAATGAGGCGGCGTGTGTCTGCTTCCCTCATGCCGCGATGACGATTGGAAATGCGCTTAATTAGGGAAGCTGCATTATGAACCGAAGTGCGGATTAACTTTATGGTCTCAGCGTTGGAGCCATTGTCTGAAATATTAAGACCTAAAATTTTGATTTTATTAACCCTGCGAATGGGGGTGCCATCTAGTATGACTTGAATGTTACAGGTATCCCCGCTTTTTAAGGTCAATAACTAGGAGTTCCGATTTAGCCGCCGAGCAAGTGAGCCCAATACTATTGGCGTGCTTAACAACAGTGTCAGCGGCCGACTGTAGTTTCGATTCAATTTCGCCATGGTTGCCGGCATTGACCCAAATGGTGATGTCATCTGCGTACAAGGAGTGATTGATGGAAGGAAGTTGGGCCAGTTTCCTTGCTAGCGGGATTAGAGTAACGTTAAAAAGAAACGGGGACAAAACCGCTCCCTGGGGCGTTCCCTTGCTTCCTAGCGTGAAGAGATCGGTTTTGAATGTGCCTAATTGTAGGCGGACGGACCTGCTGCTGAGAAAGGCAGTGACATACCTGTGCGTGCGGGAGCCCACGTTTAGTTCGCTAAGGGACTGTAAAATGGAGAAGTGAGAAACATTATCGAAGGCCTTGGTCAGGTCCAATGCGAGGATGGCTCTGGTGATGTGTGGGAAAGTTGGATTGAGCACATCCTCCTTAAGCTGTAACATGACATCCTGAGTTGAGAGTCCCGCTCGGAAGCCATACATGGTGGAGGGAAAGAGTTGTTCCTTCTCCATGTAGCGGTTGAGGCGATTTAGAATTACATGCTCCATCAGCTTTCCTGTACATGAGGTAAGAGAGATCGGTCTCATATTCTTAAGGTCTAACGGCTTATTATTTTTGGAGATGAAAGTCACCTTAGCTGATTTCCATTCCTGGGGCAGCGTGCGCTGCTCCCATTGTTGGTTCATGTAATTGGTAAGAGCGGCCAGTGATTGCGAGTCTAAATTTCGGAGTGTTTTGTTTGTAACTCCATCTAGACCTGGAGCGGATGTGGTGCGAAGCTTGCTTAGTGCAGCCCACACTTCCGTCTCTGCAATGGGTGCATCCAAGTCTGGATTGGGAGTTCCTGTATAGGTAGGTAACGTTTCTTGCTTTAGGTCAGGGAAATACGTGGTTTAAGAGCAGCTTCAAGGTCTTGTCCTTGTTTCTCTACCTCAAACAAGAGTTTCGTAATTTGCTTAGTACTTTCAGAGCGCGAGGAGCATGGATCTAACATATGACGAAGCAGGGACACGAGTTCTTCATATGTAGATTGCCGTCAAGTCGGTTGCATATCTGGTTCCACTGCTGTGATGAAAGCTCGGCCGCGTGTTCAGTTACGAGCTGGAGCGTTTGCGCCATTTTCCGTTTTAATTTACAATTATATTTTTGCCTGAGACATCGTTTCTGCAAATTCTGATAGGCCTCCCATAGGTGGAGCAGCCTGCTGTCTACTGGATCGCGGATATGTTCTGCCGGGGCTACTTTTTCGCTAAGAGCTACGTCCCGGTTGAGCTTAGACGCCCAGTCTTTGTAGTCCTGAATTTCTTTTGTCGGCTTTCGGTCTCGGATTTCGCGGAATTTATCCCAGTCGACAATAGGTTGAAATGAAACTGTGGACGGAAATTGGCACTGGGCAGGGTAATTGTTAAGATGTAATGATCACTGCCGAGGTTGATTCCAGTGTGTGTCCAGTTAGCTTGTCGCACGTGTTTAGTGAAAGTAAGGTCCGGGGTTGTATTTCTGCTCACACTGTTGCCAATGCGTGTGGCTAGCATGCAATCAGTGACTAGGGTGCACCTGTTTCGCTGAATGTATTGAAATAGGCTGGTGCCTTTCCGAGTGTTTCTCTTGTAACCCCAATCTACGTGCGGGGAGTCGTGCGCCAATCAACGCTCCCATCAGTTCTAGCCGCGGTAATGACAGCCGCTTAAGTGGAGCGACTCTTGCCTTTGCCATCAACAGCACTACCGTGACCTCACCCTCCTGACTTCGCGCTTTGATGTAAGCTACTGCACCATATGCCATCGGACTCGCGTCGGAAAATATGTGCAGTTCCGGTTTCGTGTCGGCACGATTCAGGCCGCGAGCTAATGTCCTTGGAATGGTTATCTTCCGAAGTTGAGGAAGCTGCCGGCACCATTTGTCCCATTGCTCTTGCACATCTGGAGGAATCATTTCGTCCCATGCTGTACCCCGTACCCAGAGGCTTCGAAACATTATATTTGCCGTAATCGTAGTGGGTGCGAGGAAACCAAATGGGTCGAAAATGCGTGCTGAGGCCTGTAACAGAAATCGCTTTGTGTCCTGCCTACTTGCCAAAAATGCAATCAGGGCGGACATCTCAAACACGAACTCATCTGTCGCAGGCCTCCATTCCACACCGAGAATCTTTGCTGGGGCCAACTCCGGCATAGCCGTTTGGGCTGTCTCAATCTCAGTAAGCAATGCCATTACGTCTTGATTATTCGATCGCCATTTCCCGAGATTCATGCCTCCCATCTCGAGTATAGCCTGCGCTTCCTTGGCAATCCTTGCATATCTGCTCTGCCTTGCATATCTGCTCTTCTACACTGTCAGCACCAGTTACAAAGTCGTCGACATACAGGTTGTCACTTAGGAGCTTAGCTGTGCGGGGAAAGTTCTCCTCGACACCTTTCAGATGATGACGCAAGGTAGCCACGATGAGAAACGGGCTGCACGTAGCGCCGAATGGCACCCTTGTCATCCGGTATTCTTTGATTGGGGGTAGTATTTCGCCTTGCTTTGGTGTACTTTAATACCACAGAAAGCGGAGAGCGTCACGCTCCTTCTCAGCCCGCTCGATTTGGAGGAAAGCCTTTTCTATGTCAGACATTATGGCCACATTGTGCACTCGAAATCGAATCAGGATGCCTGACAAACTTGGATTTAGGTTGGGTCCTGCGTAGAGAACGTCGTTCAATGATAGCTTCCCTGCTGCTTTGGAGGACGCATCAAATACGACCCTCAACTTGGTTGTTTCGCTACCTGGCCGGACAACGCCTCGGTGCGGCATGTAATAAATGGGCCCCTGCGGGGGCTCACCCAGTTCTGGGGCTTCCTCAGCGTGTCCGGCATCAAGGTAGTTCCGGACTGTCATAGCTGCGGATCATTTCGTCATTTCGCAGTAGTTTCGCCGTGAGTGAGTGAAGCCTGTGGGATGCTGTCCTCTTGTCTGTCAGCTGTGATGCGTTCTCTTTCCATGGAAGCCTCACTTCGTAACGACCATTCTTCTGGACGATGGTGTCCTCAAATGCCCTAAGATCGTCGTTTTCGGTGGTCAGCGGTGCGTCATCGACGATCCCAAGGTGTTCCAGTTCCCAGAATGACCTAAATTGACGAGAAATGTCATCTGGTTCTGTGTTCACGCTGACTCGCATCACGCCGACGCTTGTTAGGCACGCTGCGGCAGACGATGTGGTGTCTGTGCCCTGCAGTGCCCATCCAAACGCAGTTTCCACGGCCACGAGCTTCTCAGTGAGTCGCTTCACACTTCTTGTCGTGATGTCCCAGTAGTGATCTGCCCCAACAAGCAGCTCAACTCCAACTCCAGGATGGTAGCCATCAGGTACTGTGTCAGCGAGTTCGAGGCCTTGTTCCTGTGCGATGTTGGCAATGCGGTCGTCCGGTTGTGGCAGCAGGTCTCCGCTGATCTCGGGCATCTCCAGCGCTTCGATGCGGACTCTGGTGTTGTCGTGCCAGTTTCTTAGTCAGCATTCCACCCGACGACAACTTCTTTCCTCCAATGACCTCTGGCTTCCAAAGGCATAAATGGTCAGCCTCTCCTCTCCTATGACGCGGAGCTTTAGACTGCGGGAAACCTCCTCTTGTATGAACGTTCTTTGACTGCCCCCGTCGAGAAGCATTCGCACCAAAGCACTCTTATTTTGTCCTTCCGCAAGCGCTCGTGCCATCTGTAGAAGTACACGTGCCCTTCCTCGGTTTCATTCCACCTGTAGCGACGACTGGACCGTAGTACTTTTGGTGCAGCACCTTCGCCTGAGGGAGGCGGCGTTACTCTTTGGTTGAGCTCGCAGACACCCGTTGCGTGCCGTCCTGAGCACTTCGCGCACTTGAGCCGCCACCTCGCCTGCACACGGCGGCACGGTGATTTCTTTTTGCGCACTTGTAACAGCGCCTCTCCTTTGACATCACCGCCCTTTTTCTGTCTATGGGAATGGGGTTGATACAGTCCGCCGCGGTATGTCCTTCTTCATCACAAAAGGCGCAATGCACCTCGCTTCCAGTCACTGTTATAGAGCAGACGCCGACGGTGTTTGATGACGATCTCTTGTGAGTGGAGCTTTCTGTTTTACAGCGGCGTCAGGCACCGGTCGTACTGCACGTTGTGCTCTCTCTCTGCTCTCTACTTCCGCCTTCAGGAAATTTAGGAGCTCCTGAAGGTCGCCTTCAGGAACGGCTTCCGATGTTGTCTTTCTCCTGTTGTACTCGAGGCAAAGCTCACTCGGGATGCTTTTCCGAAGGATCGTCAGTAAAAGCACGCCGTATGTGCTCGAGGCCACACCCAATGCCTCGAGACTGCGGACACCCGTCTGGAGTTCATCGTAAAGAGTTCGCAGTCTCTCGCTGTCGTGCAGATTATGCACCGGGCGGACCGCAAGCAACCGCGCCATGTGCTCCTCAATGATGACCTCGTCCCTGCCGAATCTTTCGACCAATGTCTTCACAGTAATGTCATAATTTCGATCACTGAGTGGCAGTCCATCGATAGCGGCCGCGGCCTTTCCGGTTAGATAGTTAGTCAGATACTGGAACTTGTCGATGGTGTGAATCGCGGGATTCTTGTGAATCGTCGACTCGAACTGGTTCCAGAACCTAGTCCACCAGCGCAGATCTCCATGGAACTTGGCGATCTCCAGCTTCGGAAGCCTGATTGTTAATGACGGCAGCTGAAGAGTCGTCGCTACTGTGATCTGAACAGCACCAGAATGTACTACTTCTTTCGAATCGTTGGTTCCTGATGAAGTGCTTGATCTTGTTTCATTCAAGGCTTCGTTTTTTAGGGCTCTTTTGATTTTCGTCTTCATGGTGGTGATTTTCTTATTGTAGTCAATGCATTCGGTCAGCGCGGCATCGAGTTTCTGTAGCTCAATCTTCTTCTCGATGGCGTCGTTGACTGCCTTTAGCTCATTTGCTTGCTCTGCAAGGTTTTCCAAATGTTCTTCAAGCTCACCGATCGCTGTTGCTGGCGCTTGCAGCTGGTCGCTGCTCCCTCCGATGATGGCGTCGATGGCTTGTCGAAGGGTGGCTTGCTTCTTCTGCAGTCATTCCATGGCGCTTTCGAAGTCAGCAGGCGAAGTAATCCCGGGTTTCGGCACCATAAAATGTAGATGATTACTCGCGCCCTAACTTCCTTGCTGACTCTAATCGCTATCGCCAGGTATACATCACTTCTCACTGCGCCTGTGAGGGATTGAATGAAGACAAACTCACATTTCGTTATAAATGGAAAACTTGTATTCTTATATAAGGCAGAGATACATTCTGGGCACAAAGATTCTGGGCAGAAGCACAAGGAAAACTGCACGTGAAGTGTTAGAGGCATTTTCCATAGAAAAAGACAAGGACCGCTGTGTAAGCACCCCGTCGCTATCTCTGTTTCCCAGTGAATTTCACTTCATCAGATCTAGACTGTGAGATGGAAGGAGCAGGAAGGAAATGTATGTCTTGATTGTGTGTGTGGTGGCCTTATCTGATGTTAATGCGTGCATGTGCCACATGTATATATTCAAGCCCGTGCGATCAATAAATCAGTTGGAAGTGAGCGCTGTGCGTGGTTGATGTCTGGGTGTGTGGGTGTGTGAATGTGTCGTGTGGTTGCGCTCTAATTAAGTTTTGAAAATGGTTACTCCTTTGCGGTAGCGCGGCTACTAGCACGGCTCAGCGTGAGAGAGCAGAGCCCGTTAATCAGCGTGTCGCTGCGTCGCAAACTGGCAATCTGTTTGCAGGGCATTTCTGACGGTCATACGCTGCGCAGACAGTTACGGGGTCGCCATGGGCGCAGCGAGGACAGCCAGTCAAATCAGCAGTGTTCGTACGAAAATGTCTTTTCGACCGTGGAAAGCAATTCTAGAAAAATCCAGAATGACTTCAGGTGCAGGTGGCTGTTTTGGTCGGCGGTACATGACAGTATGAAAAAAATTCGGGAAGGGGGGGGGGTCTGTATCCCGGTCAGCCATCCCCTGGGTACGCCACTGCAGGACCCCCGACGTTGCGTTAAAAGATCTGTTTACTTTTCACCTTTACCCCGGAAAGCCGGGAAACAACGTGAGAAGCATGTCATCGCTTCATTTTCATCTTTGCATGCATTGTATTTTAGTGTATCTTTGTTTTTTGTGCTTATCTGTATATTTTCGACAACTTCTTATTTATTTTTAATCTTTACCACTGTATACTACAGCATTACATC
>NC_051180.1:62745313-62774472 GCF_013339695.2 Rhipicephalus sanguineus | reverse complement strand
CCTGGTGGTGGTTGTGCTGATGGTCATCATGGGAGGACAACCAATAGCCCAAGTTTCAGTCTTGCTAGACATGTTTGTGCCTGCTATTTTTTTTGTGTCAACAAGCTGTCCTCCTACTCTTGTAGAACTTCTCACTGTCTTGTGTTTGGGTGTAGCGTGACAATATTCTCTATATTTTCTCTCATGGCTCTACATTCATGTTCTGCTCAGTATGCAGCTGCGCAGCAGCATAACATGTTCCTTCATTCACTTAGTGCACTAAATACTGGCATGGGTACTCGAAGAAATGGCACAAAATGTAACAACAATTAGCGGTGCCAGATGGAACACCTAAATGCCACAGTTCTACAGTAATGGGTGAAGGGAAGGGCTTGAAGCAGAGAATGGAAATAAGGGACCCATGCATACATAATTAAGTGCCAGGCTGGCACAGTGATGGATTTGGACTCGATGCCTGACTAACTTATTGCAAATATATGTCTCAACACTGCAAGGGAAAGGTCATGTTTGAAATGGTACCAGAAAAATAACAAATACATTTCAGGTCTCAACATTAGTGAAGGACAAATCTTGTACTATATGCAAATACCCTTTATGTGGCACAATGTCTGACAGATGGTGTGCCGTGGTAACTGCCACGGAGGGGGCTGCACGTAAAGGATAATATTGAAGAATTGATCGCTGGCAAGTTGGTAATCCATGACTACAAAGAACTGCGCGAAATAAACTGGCACAAGGAAGACGCTTGTCCGTGCGTCTCCTTGTGCCAGTTATTTCACGCAGTTCTTCGTAAAAAAGAATAATAGCTGCACATTTAGACGTGTATGTCTGCATGCTTATGTGTGCGCTATATGAGCTGCTAATTCTGGAAAAAAAAGCTGCAACACTTGCGCTTGAACTACTACAGAATGTTATTGTGTATAGCTAGGTTTGGTACTGGCAATAAATCTTGGATTCTCAAGCACAGTTTGTATTAGCTGCTGTACCAGCCAAAGCTAAGGATGTTGCATGACAGCTTATATTTAAATAAAGGTTGCACGTAAAGCTACATGGTATGGAACAGGGGCGTAGCCAGGGGGGGGGGGGGCATTGGAGGGCGTTCAACCCCCCCCCCCCCCCACCGAAAATTTTCAATTTTGCTTGTGTATATACACACAGACATGCAAACGCATGCACAAACATACATAAAGCAATGGATGACTCCCCCCCACCCTGAAAAAAATTTCTGGCTACGCCCCGGGTATTGAACATGAGGGAGGTTGACTGGGACACGTAAGCTCAACATTTATGGGTGTGCTATTAGTGTGAAAGCGTGCTTTTTATTTGCAGCTGTTATTTGCAATTATGACACCTACTGAGTAAAAGAATTGTTCCTCTATATCTACTATTTAGTATTTTACGTTTGCATGTCGTGTCCCATGATCCGAATCAAGCAGGATGCTACTGACTGCACATTTTAAGACAGGTGAACATTTATTCCTAGAAGTCAAGATTACTGCCCGAGTTCAGCCACTTCTAGCATTCTGCTAGTTTATACGTTAAAGCGTTGTTAAGCTCAAGCATACTCGACTGGATGACGTGGAGTGAAGTAATACTGGGCCCTTGTCGCTCCGATCACATCTCGTAGCCAAGGAAAGGATCACTTTCACTCGTCGACAATGGGTGGAATACGAAAACAACCTTCAACCTGCTATGTTTCCCAACACAGGGCCTCCACCAGATCGCTGTTCGGCGCTGATATGTGGTCAACTGAGGCATGTTATAGAGCTTAACGTTCATGAAGCTTCAAGGTGCAAACAAGTGCATATTTAATTTGGGTTGTTATTTAGATTTAACAGCACCTATTAAATATTAGAATGTTTCAAGTTAATCTTTGCATCATTCAGTATAATTGTTCACATGATCCTTCTGAATCCTTCAGGCCACTTCTGACTTTCGAAGAAATAGCATGGTTTTATCCTTGAAAGCTGGATCATATTGTGACTTCATTCGATTTCAAGCATTGCTAGCTTCTTTTGATGCGACGCTTGGCAGGAAACATATGTTCTAACGGGTGATGCAAGCGATTTCATGCGTGCTCTTTCCGCGCCAGTCATGCACTATACGTTTCATCGTTTGTGGAAGCCAAGGGGAGCATCACTTCCAACTGTCAACAACGAACGAACCACGAGAACGAACAACCTCAGACCCGCCGTCCTCCCCAGCATGACAATTCCACGGCATCGCTCGTCCGCGCCGTCAGCCTCGAGCTCGGGAGACTGCATTCTTTTTCTGCGAAGGCTCGTTGTTCTTTCGACTCAACAACAACGTTTCTTCATCGTCTATGCTATACTCGAGAGAGAAATGAGCGCGCCCGTTCTGAAAGCTGGTCCGTCGCCTCGTACGCGCTGCACTACACCAAACCCATCAGTTGCGCGAATAAGCGATTATGTGTTTTAATCCGATTCCCTGAGATGAACCTCCACATAATACTGTCCGTATAAACGCACCGACATCAACGCGATGCTCGCGAAGGACGTGGGAGACTGTACTTCGCCAAGTAGAGATGAGATCAGCTGACTTCCACCGCCTGTACTGCGTCAAAACATCGCAGAAAACTTTTCTTTGGCGGCTGGTTGCACATCAGGGCACGTTCGGCTGCTGTATGATGCCGGCAAATGGAAATGCACTCGGAAACGCATCGTTCATTGTTCACCTCTGTCTCCGTGCGGGATGCGCAAGCCGTCGGACGAGAAACATAATTCCACACACAAACTGACTGTGACTGCCCGCGAGGGTTCGCTTAAGGTCGTGCACACGTATACACGCGCATTATACGCGAACGATGCCTCTCATATATGCAAAATTATAGCGTTGTAGCCGATCGTAAAATCGTCCAAGATAACGTGAAGTGCATATATAAAGCCGCGGAAGTCCACCCAGATCGTGTGGTGCGGTGGCGTAGTGGTTACAGTGTCTGCTTGTCACGCGGTTGGCCTGGGTTCAAATCCCCGTGGTGGAGTGTGTGTGTTACATGGTTTGTGACTCTCTGTGCAGTGTTCTTGTGATGTGTAAATGCATATTCATGAGTTAAAAGGCTGAAGAGAACAAAAGAAAAAAAAAGAGGAACACTGCACGATCAACTACAACGTAGAAGAATTTCTTTTTTTTTTCTAAAAATTTGCGAAAAGTACCGCATATATTTCGACCGCATATTGAGCCGTATATAAGCCGGACAGATTTGACCTGAAATACCGCTTAACCACATCGACGGTATGCGTTACTTTAAGCGGTCACTTTTAAACGGCCTTCTGGCAACGAGATGGCCGCGCATAGGGAAGAGCCGCATAAATTTAGGCCGCATAAGAAAGAGCCGCTTAGCCAGAGGCCGTATAAAGAAGGGCCGCATGAAAGAGCCGTATAAGTAGGCCGCTTAGAGAGCCATTTATAAGCGTCGAAAATTTGACCTACTTTCCGCCTTATATGCGTTGTTTTAAGCGGTCGTTTGCTAAGAGTGTAGGGAGAATATGTCGACTCTTCGTCAAGAGTCACGGTATCGTAAGTTATCAGATTCAAGAGATGCTCCCGAAAGGGGTATTTTCTTGAAAAAAGCCCCGTTATGCGCCGTGCCCTTTTTGTGTCGCTGAAAGTTTGCAAAACTGCGGCACAAGTGGTCTTATGTGCTTCGGAGCGACTTATCCAAGTGAAACTCCAGTGGTGCAACATCAGGTATTACACCTTGTGAAACTCGTTCTGCACCCCAAATTCACCTCGCGGCTCACTTCAGCAAATATTGCTTAGATATATTTGCAGTAAATGCCTTAAAATGACTATTGTGCGCAATTGAAACTATTGCGTCAGGATCTTTTACTTGGTACGGATATGTATAAGCATATAAAATTGTGTTTGCAAGTCCCATGCCGTACAAACAAACAACGAAGCCACAAATAACAGTATCAGTAGACTGTTGATCTCTCACTTCGTAAGCGCCTATCTGCCCAGTTGAATCCGAGTGTTAGCCCGTGTGTCGTCGACAGAAATCCTGGCGGAGCAATGACGTCACTTCGTGTTGCCTAGCAACCCCTGGCGCATCCGTGAATAGCTTCGCACTCGCTTGGATACCTCGCTATGTAGCTCCTGCATGGCAAGGCCGGCTACTTGACTCCAAAAAGCTGGGCGCAGCTTGCATTAGTGATGCACGGCTATAGACACAGCGGAGTTGATCGGTACCTAGCTGTTCCTCCTGGCCCGAAGCTCAGCACTACTGGCTACCAGCCGGCAACGCTGCACTCGTCTCTGATGCGGGGACACCTACCGAGACTGAAGGCTGGCTTAGATTGATAGAGTGGGACTTCGCAAGCATGGGCATCACCTCGCCGCACTTGGCAAAACTTATGAAAGTTTAGCATAAGCTAGCAACACTTATCAAACCTTAGCAATGCGTGGCAAAACTTGGCAATGCCTAACAAAATTTACCAAAAAATTCGGCAGATCCCACGTACCGTGGGAATCGACGTTATGCGAAGCATACGTGGGATGGTGACTGTGGCGTAATTTTTCACATTGAGCGGAACGTTACGGAATGATGATTGAGAATTCTGGAAGAGGTATACGCAAAGTCATATGTTGAAAAGTGAGTTAATTGCTTCTAATCTGACAATCAGTGTATCTCAGAAGGCAATTACATTGGCGACACTAGCGACTTTCGCAGTTTTGGGCTTTTTTGCTGTGAGGTGTACAGATGTTCATACGTCTGCTCATGACGTGTAAGTTCTCTAATATTTAAATAAAGAACCTACTTGATTCAAAACCACAAGTCGCGAAACAAGGCTTCGTTCACACAAAGGCTCTCAGTATGTGGCTATTGACAAAGACTTTGTCAGAAACATTGCTGTCCATACGGTGGCCCTTACCTTTTTTATTAACGCTTGCTGCTATAATATCGGCAATCAAGTTGATGCTTCCTGATTCTGTACTTGAGGACCTACATTTTTATTTTACTTTCGAGCTAGTTCACTGAAAAAATTGGGAGGCACTGGAAAATTTGCCGTTACTTAGGGCAGTATATTCAACAACAATGGCGTTCTATTGCAATATAAAGTGTGTGCGCGTTCGCCACAATTCAAATTCGTCACTTAGTTTCATCGATGCTGGGCCGGAAAAAAATAGTACCTTAAGGATGTAGTTTCTTGTGCACGAAAAGAAAACAAACTAGAAAATTTTATATAGAAATTCACACTAGGGTTTTCTTGAGCAATCGAACGCAGGAATAGAAATCAAAATTTTCTTTGCTTCTTACTCGTTTGTCTCAAAACTTCACAAAAATTGCTTTGTGAAGACGAAAAGTGAGCAAGTTCATCTGCCGATTTATATTTAGAGTCATCGGCGACGTGGATGAAGTTCAAGTTCTTTGAGATTTTAATTAGTGACATAAGCACGCGCCGGCAACAACGCCATAGGAATAGGCGCACCTAAACAACACGCCATTAACACACCAGCAACACACCGGGTAATACGAAGGCAATGGACATTTGTCTAGAGATTTATGCTTGAACGAATCGCTACTCGTGTGTATGCTTCAGGCACGCAAGGTGATGCAGCAATGCACCAAATTCCTGTAAGAAACCCAGCTTTTTGCGTGTTCCAAGTTGACAAAACCGAAGCGACTAAAAGCGTATGAAAGAGGCAGAAAGTTGAGAAAAACCAGCGCAATGTTTCAAGAGCTTGGAGAGAGATAATATAAATGCTGCTAAGGGCGTGAAATAGAGAACCAAGAACTTAACATTACTAAGCTTCGGCCCTGAGATAATCGCGCTGGTGGAACGGTCTCGGTGAGCTCTACTGCCTCTTGTTTTTACTGTGTAGTCCGAGGGCACAACAATGATAGGCAGACAAAGGAATGATTGGGTATGAAGACTTGGGTGCAGCAGTGACGCTACAAAGAACTCGCTCTAAAATTATGAAAGCGCCTTACTCAGCCTGGGGCGGAGTTTTAGTCTGCATCTATCTAACATGATGATGGGAGGTCAAGCGTTCAGTCGTGCATAATACGGAACATACATTTTTCGTCAGACAAATTTGTTACTCTTTATTTCGTGATAACAGAAGAGTGTACAAATGCGACTCTCTTTTTTACTGTGTAACACGGACGCCAATTAACCAAGTTACGCCTCAGGGCGCGACGCCAACATGCAGTACCCGGGATTAAAAGGAAAGGAGTGAAGGATTTAGAAAAGGAGATCAGGAAATGTGGAACAGAGCGGCGTGTTAAAACTTTATAAATTACCCGAAAACGCCCGTGATTCCGTATGTGACTGCGTAGACGAGGTACAGTTTCAGAGCGGGGAGAAAGTGATATAGGGGCAATAAATTTAAAACTGTTTGAAGATGACAAAAACTTGGGGGACGCTTCAGCTTGGCCTTCAAAAGTAGAACGCGCCAGCGTAATTTGCTTATTATGATGAATAAATATGTCTGAGCGCATTGTAATGAGTGGGCCTTTAAAACACTCACTCGTTGCGCAATTCCCATGTTTTGACGCCTGGCGCGATTCTACGCTTCTGCCACACGCGTTAAGGAGACTCCTCCTACTACATGACATTCACGTAATGTTCTTTTCCGAAGAAGTTACAAGCATTGGTGTGGCTCTGTGGCTGAACACATACTTGCCACGTAGAAGGCCCGCGTTCGATTCTCACTCGAACCGAAGTTTTTGTTATTTATTACGTTTGCATCTCTCACGATGTTTCGGTCACGGACAACGCTGATTTTTCGCTCACAACCAACGACCTCGACAGCGACACCGATGCCGAAGCCGACACCTGAATTTCTGGGAAACTAGCTCTTTAAGGTTATCACGTTAAAATAAAAATAATTGGTAAGACTACCAGCACTGTGGTTTGTGTTCATGGTTAAAGGTTGTGTTGCGATGAGCGTCGAACGCATTTACCGGTTACACGCAAAATCAGCGTAGAAAAGTGAAGCCCTTTCACCTTGAATGCTTTTAATGCCTACGGTACTGAGTACTCTTAAAAAGGGTCGTCCTATGGAGAAGGGAAGCGCTTTGCTTCACATAAAGATAATAATATGCATTATTATATTTATGGTTGTAGCTACGGCTCTGCAAGTATGTCTAGACAGATATTCTGTCAATTACAGCAGACTTATTCAAATGAGTGATATTTTGAGCACATAGTGGCAAGCAGCCTACGCATAAAATTGATAGCACACCGCAACACATCACAGGACGCGCTTAGACAATTTCATTTTTATAGATAAACCTTTTTTTATCTCTCTCTTTCTTGAATTGACTGGGGAGGGTTGAGTGTAGCGCTGAAAGTTTCATCGCACATCATCTCGCGCACAGCTTCATAAAAGCCTCCTCGCATAGCAACCCATTTGACTTCTTGTCACAAGCAACAAAACAATAAGGTATAGGTTGAAAAAGCGTACACTCACGCTCGACCAAGTGCTCTACAGAGAAAGAAACTACGGTTTTCACTGTGCTGGATGAAATAGGCAATGGTTGAGCAGCAACGAGCATAGGTCAAGATTGCAAGAGAGAGAGAATTAAACTTTATTGAGGGACCAGGCGCGCGTGCTCTTCGCCCAGAGGTGGGTGACCTCCTCATTCCAGGTAGCCATGGCTTGCAGCTGACGCTCGAGCCCTGTCCCCCAACCGGAGCTGGTCCTCAGGGTTCGCGAACGTCAGCAGCGTCTCCCACTGGTCTTCCGGATTTTCGTCCACGTTCAGTTCGTCTATGGGCGGGATACTTGGGTTGTTGCGACATCCCCATACCATGTGGTACAGGGTGTTAGCAGAGGCCGGGCAGTATGTACAGTGTCTGTTAAAGTTGCCGGGGTACATTTCGTGGAGCAAGAAGCAAAATAAATATAAATCTTTGCGTCCATCCCTCTGTTTTTATCACCAAAGGCCAGATTAAGGAATAAGGTAGCTGAACCGACAGCTTTTATTTCACTGTTCACACTCACTGGAGATCAGTCATTCGTGGTTCATGCTATGGTAACCGGCCGCCGCTTTCACTCACACGAGAATACAGCTATTAGCGGCGTTCGCATTAATCAATCGTTGTACCGAACAACGGGCTGTCACCGTGGCACGAGAGGAAAGGAAGGGGCCTCCGAATGCTGTGGCTGACGCTTGCAAGGAAACAGCGCTCCGAAGAACCACCATAGAACCGTTGGTCATCGTACACAGGCGACAGGAGGCCGCGACAAGGAAATGAAGGAAAGCGAAAGGGAGAAGTCGGTAATATTTCTGGGGACTGGCGACGAAATCAATAAATTTCGGCAAACGATTTTCTGTGAAACACATTGTTTCCTTGTGGTGTGCGCGCCATTTTTTTTACCGTCGGCCTTCTCACTATGCAAATATAAGTGGTGAAGAAACGCGGACCTTGAATCGACAGCAAGTTCTGCTTGTGCCCAAACACATCGGCATGGAAGTAGTGTTCGCCCATGGCTCTCTCCGATGTGTCTCAAGTAAAATAATTACGTCAATTTTACGTCAAATAATTACGTCATTATTTTAGCTTTTAAGTTCTTAATATCATTTGCATTCTATAGTAGCCTTTCTTTTTTTTTTTGGTGGTATAACAACTTACCCATATAGTCATTTACATTGTGCTGATATATGTGAGTTTAAGCAGCTCGATCATCGCCCCATATTATAGAGCATACGCATTATAGTGGGGGTGGAGAGCTTAACCTTCAAACGGAACTAACACACCCGGATATGCACATTGAAACTTCAACTGCACACTGCGGTCATTGAACTTGAAAAATTGCACTGGTGTCCTTTGACCTCTTGGGTCCTCGTCCACTATTTTTAGGGTATTTATGTGTGCTCAATGCCTGGGAGTCTTAGCTAGAGCCACTCGTAGCCCAGGCGGCGAGTGAGGGAGCGCCCTCCGTCGTAGCTCAAATGGTGAAGCATCGGACGCGCAATTCGAAGGTTGTGAATTCGGGTCCCACCGATGGAACGGGTGATCTTTCGTCGACTTTAATTTCTTTCAATTTAAGTGAGAATCATTTCAATACTGTTAAGAAACCACAAATAATGTGCCCTATGCTTGCCTTGGCTTAATCGTCTGTCGATTTCATTAGGTGTGTATAATGAAGAAGACGAGCGCCTCCTCTTCTTTCTTACTGAATATCTATTATGCCTGCTAGCTGTTTGGCTCACAAAGGGAATCCAAAGCTCAGCCGAGTGCAATAACTTGCACATTTAGTTCGGGCCTTCCTCCATCATGTAATGGTTATATATTCGAAAATTTGGAAACGTTGTAACAGTTTAGAGAAAACTCTACATCGCACATCTTGCCGTTGCAGCTGCTAGAATCACAAAGTACCTGCACATTGCTTGTTGTGACTTTGCCCTACACACGGTGTCGGTTTATTTCACACGCCCTCTATTTGTCGCGTCTTCTAATACACCTCTCTCTGCCAAAACTTGAGCTTCACTAGAGTCCATTAAGAACGCCAAAAGCAACAGCAATGAGAAATGTGGTCCCCAAGTGAGCAGCAGATACGGCAACGTCGTCGCCTAGAAAGCGCCTCCTATTGCTTTCTCCTCGCTTGACCCGATTGCCCCCAACGCTGACGCCGGCAGAACTCAATACACACCGCGCCATGAACGTAGGTATCACGTTCAGCGCAGAAGCAGCCAATAAGGGCAGGGCTCTTATTTTCCTACATTACGTGATGACAGAGTAAACTCAAGTAGAACGAGCGGGATACTAGCCGTTTTGCAGCATAGTCCCCGGAGAACGCGCATGCACGCTGACGGAGTTAGTACAGAAAGACATTCAAACAATGGAAAAATAGCGTGGAATGCAGCCACCGTGCGACGTTGGCAAATAGGAGTCGGAAACGCTGACAGCTGCAGCGTCCACCTGGGTCAGAACGACGAGACCGGCAGCATGTAAGCGAGCGCAGGGAGTCCCCCCCCCCCCCACCATCTCTAACCCACACCCAGCCTCCTTATGCCTTAGGCAGGATTCTTCACATGTCGCTACGTTCGCTTAGTACAACTACGCAGAGCAGCGTGGCGACGCGATGACAAGAAAAAGTATCCAAGTCAGAAAATTGAAAGAAATTTCGAACGACATGTGAAGACATGAATAGCCTGTCATCATGTCTACTCTACCATAATGATATATGTGACATCACGCGTACGTCGTGATGCCGACGTGGTTGCTTTATTCATTTTGCATAAATTATCGGGTACATAAAAAGTTGAATGACATTTCTTGAAATGATATGACATGACATCAGAGGACATAAATAGCCTAAATGACGGGATGCCGTTGCGGCATCTCGGTGGTTTGAAAGCAAGTAGTGAGGAGAGGAAAGACGCCCACTTGCAACTGATTTCGTTATAGAAACGCTTTCTTACGCTTAGTTTTGTTATATTACTTCCCTGTCACTATATTATTGAGAACTAACAAACAACAATGCGAAGGAAAATATAGGGGATGTTATTTGTAGTAATGAGGATATAAATGTGAAGAAAGTAGAGTGGACGAAAAGATAACCTGCCGCCGGCAGGGACCGTCCATGCCGGCGGCAGGCTATCTTTTCGTCCACTTTACTTTCTTCACATTTACATCCCGATTACTACAAATAACATCCCCTCATCTTTCCTTGGCATTATTGTCTGTTAGTTCTCATTAATATTGTGTCTAACAAAGAAAAGCGAGCCCTTAAAAGAAGTCATCTTTCCTTCCCTGTCACTGTGACATTAAAATATTTATGTGCGCCATAGAGTGACAATAAAATTACTGCGACAGTGCTTGCGCATGAACTTTGGTAGTGGGACCCGCCACGGTGGTCTATTGGTTATGGTGCTCGATTGCTGACCTGAAGGTTGCGAGATCGAATCCCGGCCGCGGCGTCCGCATTTCGATGGACGAAAAAAATGCTAGAGGCAGGTGTACTTATATTTAGGTGCACGTTAAAGAACCTCAAGCGGTCGAATTTTTCGGAGCTGTCCACTACGGCGCGCCTCATAATGATATCGTTGTTTCGGGACGTAAAAACCCAACAATTATTATTACTTTCATAGTGGGAAGCGTTTTCAGAATAAAATCAGTTGCAAGTGAGCGCTTTTTGTGCATTGTGTGCTTTCTTTCGAGCAGCTTCTGATGTCTCATTCGCTAGACGTCGAACCAAGTAGCCACACAGCTCACTGTTTTGCAGCTTACTCTTTCTTTATTAGCCGCAGAAAATGAAAAAAAAAAATCTATACAGGCCAATTTTTATTGAATGTCCCCTGACGCAAATCTTTTCCCAGTTGATCCCTCCCTAACAGAGGCTGAAAACTGTACCTTTTTTCGAATAAAGGTCGCATTTATTATTCTACAAGCGCGTTTTACATGCCCTTCATATGTTAAATAAGCTAAAAAAAGACGAATATCTTTAAACAAAAAAAAAATATACTGGTGTCCAATTAACTCGAAACGACTTCGTGGGATTGCCACACAATATGGCACGCCTACGTCTATAGAACAAGCAATCTGTGCAATTTATATAGAGTTTACCTGCGTGAAAAGTAAAACAAGACAAAATGAAATGAACAATATCCATGATTCGATCACCTCAGAAGCAGTAAATATCCCCGGTATTATTTTTGTTTGTTGCTCAACCAAACGTGAAAAGTACGTTTTTTTCCCCATGAGCTGTAACGCACGGAAACAGAATTATGCTGCCCTAACTCCACTCACTGCGTCACCGACTGTCCCTACTGCCTTGCAGGTGGGTGACTAAATGCACGCAGCAGCGAAGGCCATATTTGGCAGTCTAGTATAATCTAAGCTTGTGCAGGAGACAGAACACAACCAACACACAGACACCAGAGATGTGATGAGAATGGTGTGAACTCAAGCACTGCCATTTGTTCTTTCGTGCTGCGCATGAAGCGACTGCGGCGCAAAGCGACAAAGTTGGGCGAGCACTATGCTTTCCATTTCAGCCGAGGACCAAGTTGAAATTGCGTGGGTTGCGGTTAGCTCACAGAAGAACGTAAAGAATGCGGTCCGTATGACAATTAACATCCCATCGTGAGGTTGCCGTTGTGGGAGCTGGCTGGCTAAACGCTCAGAGTTCAAGTTACGATAATGGCAGCGTAGCCCACTCTGCGTTATCTTCGCTCTTCATTATGCACCTCCAGCTTCTTACGAATATTTGCATGCACTGTTGACGACAGCTGAATAGTAGCCTGATTACGCAAAAGAATGAAGTTGAGGAAGATTGTTCAGCGCTCTCAGCGCAGCGAAAGAACGAATAAGCGTAGAGCTGTTGAAAAATAAACGTGGATTGACTTGCGCAACGCACCCGCACACACGCGCAGTTACTTCCAGGCAGGGGTCTGCTACACTGCGGCACATCGTTGGACCGAGCTATCGCCTGGAATGAAAGACGCGTCTTTCGTCATGCCGCGTGAACCACACTAACACTCCTTCCACTCATCTCTGACTCCCACATTTTACCTAAAGTGCTCTCGCAAATGCCTCCTTCTGCTACTCGACCCCATACGCATTTCTCACGGTGCAGCCATAGCAGTAAACTAGCTTTCACAGAGAAGTAGGGAGAAGGCAGCTTGCACTTTGCGGTAGCATGCGCGCCCAGTGTGACGTAAGGCATTGCAAAACATCAGTAACACTTTCTGGATGGGAGTACGTGATCCCACTTTGTCAGAAGCGGTTCCCGTGATTCGTTCTCGGAAAGTTTCGCTGAACATCTCGTTTCTCGGACAGCTTAATATTTATTTATAGGCCTCTATCAGCTGCAAGGCGTCTACCGCTTCAAAATAACATTGCCCTAAAAGATGCCCCCCTAATCACCTAAGAGGGGGGTGCAAAATCTGCCCCATACATTGACTTAGTAGGGTGGGGGGGCGATGCGATGAACTTTTCCCCCCCTGATGGGCAACCCTGCGCATGCCTATGATCGTGATGGTCGGGTAACGTGATCGTCAGGATAAAGATGTAACACCAAGCGTCAACGTGGGTGCAAACACCAATAGACATTGAGAAAGCTCCCCTATATTAATGTACAGTAAACATTCAACTACTTCTGTAAGAACACGTTTTACTTTCGTGTTATACCGATTCCTATGACGGAGGGATCAACCATGTTTTAGGGGCGAAGCTCCTTAAGGCGGCACCCGTTCGTCCCTCGTAGTCGTAGTCGTAGTAGTCGTAGTGCGTAACCAGTAACGCTTTGACCTCCAAGGTGGTGCCGGTGGGAGATTTTTCCTGTGCGTTGTTGAACAATAAAAAATTCGCAGCGTGCGCGTTAACTAAAAGCCGAATTCTTCTGTCTCTCATTCCCCATTAGCAGCCATTGGCATGTTCCAGTAGGAAACGTTAGTAGAAGTAGAAGTGTAAGTGTTAGCTAAAAGCCGACTTCTTCTGTCTCTCATTCCCATTAGCAGCCATTGTTTACCTCCAAAGTAGTGCCTGGTGAGATTTCTCCTGTGCGTGATTAAACAATAAAAATTTTGTTCAAAACGCCGTTGATTGATGAAATAAACCAACGAAAGACGCCAGATGTTTTCTAAAAGCAAAACGAAAGAACGCCAGATGTTTCTAAAGCAAAACGAAAAGACGCCAGCTGCTTAACGAAAGACGCCAGATGTTTTCTAAAGCAATGGTTTTCTAAACAATGAAAATTCACAGCGTACATGTAAAATTAAAGTGAGCTGCAAGTCGTCATAACTCATCGAACCTTTAGTATAAACGCGCCCGATCTCACGTCGGTGATGATGTACTGGGCAGAATTCACGGAAGATTCACGGTTTACCGATGAACCTCCGCAGCTTCGCCCACTCATCATCATTCACTCCGTGGATATGCTGTGATTTTTTTTTGCGATGAAGTTTATGCGCCGGCGTGGCACTCAGGCAGAATACTCGACTGCCACGCAGAACGCCTGGGTTCGATTCCCACTCTAACACTCAACAACTACGTAACCAAAATCGGCTGTTATTGTGGGCTCATAACAGCTTTCGTTGTTGTTACGTCTGTACAGCCACTTGTGGCTGTACGACGATTTATTTTACACAAGGAAACATGAACACGTTAAATAGCGCAGCTTAGGCGTTGGAGTCACATATGGCTAACGTTCGACACCAGAATCACGCTCGTGCTACAGCGCCAGTGTAGTCGCGCGCGCACTTCGTTGTCGTTGTCTTCAAGCGAGACATGTCACTTCTTCGCCCCTTAGACGAAGTCTCCATAGCGGTCTGGAGGCCGCCTAAGCTCTGGTGGTCGCAGTTGGCGGGTGGTTCCTGCTTGTGACGTCGAGGTCGACGGTTGCGAGGGAGGGTTGTTTTGCATGTTGAGCGAGTCAGGCCGTTGATCAGCAGAACTTGACGGCGTCTCTTCTAACGTTGTGTCCGCTCCAATCTGTCGGTGATTGAGTTGTGTGTCCGGTCTGGCTCGTTTTCCTCATATGGTTGAGGTGATGCCGAACCTTTCCGTGGTTGCTTTTTACAAGCCAGGATCGTGGTCCGACGCGGCGCGGTATTTCGCGTTCAATCCAATCTGGCTTTTTCAAAAACTGTCGGATGAGCACTTTGTCTCCTACTGCGAAACGACGGGATTTTGTCAATGTCTCCTGGCTCACAGGAATTGGTATATCCGTCTCCCGCTTTAGAAGATCGAGAGGACATAGAAGCTCTCGTCCAAACATCGCTCTCGCAGGTGACATTCCTGTCGCAGTGTGAATGGTTGTGCGCTGCCGATACAGGAATCTTGCAAGTCGGCACTATATGGACTTGTCTGTATCTCTCAGGAGTGCTCTTTTCAGCACTGCCACATAGCGTTCTGCCTGGCCGTTTGTGGCAGGATGATAAGCAGGTGATGTAGCCTGTATGCCATTTGCCGTATAGAACTGCCTTATCTCGTTGGAAATAAAGGCTTTTCTGTTGTCGGAGACGACCTTTCGGGGAATGCCAAACGTAGCAAAGATGCTTCGTAGCACATCGATGACAACCGCAGATGTTGCTTGCGTCACGTGCCGGACTTCCACCCACTTTGTGTGTGCATCCACAACAACCAAGTAGGTGCGCCCGAGTAGTGGCCCCGCGAAGTCAACGTGCACCGTGTGCCATGGTGTCTTGGGACGGTCCCAGGAGGGAATAGGAGCTTTGGGTGGGCTCTTCTGCGTTGAAAGGCATTCCCGGCACTGTCGCACCGTTTCTTCGATCACCTTGTCGATTCCGGGCCACCATACGTAGCTCCTTGCGCACTTCTTCATGGCTACCATGCCTCGGTGACCAGCGTGCAGAAGTGCCAGAACGTGGGATCGTGCTGAGCTCGGTATGATCACCCGTGATCCAAGCGTGAGGCACTCGCGATGAAATGCTAGTGCGGTCGCTTGTCGTCGGTAAGGAGTGAACTCATCTCCAGTGAGTTTCTCCACTGTGCCATCCTGCACTGCCTTGTACAACCTCTGCAGGATGCTGTCTTCTTGTGTCAGACGTGCTATCTCTGTAGCAGTGAACGGAGGTCTCGACAAAGCTTCGAACATTAGTACGTCGCCTGGTGGCCAGGGTTCATCAAGACGTTCTGGTAGTGGCAATCGACTCAACGCGTCCGCGTTTTGATGGTTCTTGCCATGCCTGTAGACGATGTTGTAGTCATAGGCCGACGACTTGATGCACCATCTGGTCATTCGTGGTGAGAGGACTTGAGCCGTTGGCTTCCCTGGACCCAGTATGCCGAGAAGGGGTTGATGATCGGTGACGAAAGTCACCTTTCTTCCCGCTATATACTCGTGGAACTTGTGTGCAGCAAACACTACAGCAAGGCCTTCTCTGTTCAACTGAGCATAATTGCGTTCCGCTGTCCCTAGCGTCCGAGATGCAAAAGCGATTGGCCCCTCTCTATTCTGGTCATCACGTTGAGACAGAACAGCTCCTATGCCGTATGGCGAAGCGTCGCATGAGACAAGAAGCTCCTTCTGTTCATCGTAGTGTGCCAGTACGGTCTGACTGAGAAGCAATCTCTTAAAGGGCCCCTCACCAGGTTTGACAATTTTGAGCTGACGAGCGCAATGCATGCACTGGGCGTTCACGATTACGTCTGCCAAAATTTGCAACGCTACGCGCCACGTAAATGGGTCAAATTTTAAGCTGAACGCCGCTTGCCCTTCTTCTCGCGGCCGCGCGCCCAGAGAATGAGGGGATGACGTATGTACATGAGAGAATGGCCCTACGTAGATGGTAGTCCTGTGACGTCGCTCCTCTACGTAGACGACTGTGCTCTGACGTCGCTAACAGTAGCACGTGACACTGCCATAATTATTTGACACGACGTGTAGTTGGTGTAATTTCTTGCTTGAATGGATAAATAAAACTTGAGAGCAATAATAAAACACACAAACGGAATGTGTGCGTTTTCTGTTTTATTTTTACTGCGAATCGCAGCGAGATTCGAGACTAATCTACCTCCCTTTCGCACGCGTTCGTGTTCTCGCGCTTTGCGTATCGTGCAGACGGCACCCTTTACAACGAAACTAATTTTCTACCGCGTTCCAGCGCTCATTAGGCTCATTTGTCCTCCCGCGCCTAACTAGATGTTCATGCGGCACACCGCTAGTCTCGCGTCCGTAAAAATGTTGCAGCTTTCGTGCTCAGTAATAGGTTGAAAAGCCAAGTGATCGGCGAGGGTGCATTCGGCATAGCTTGCAGAGATGAAGCTCAAAGAACGCCGCCACAACACCGCTCGCGTCTCAGGGGCTCGGGCTGGTTCGGGCACGTCATGCGCTCGTGACATTTTGTGCGCATGACGTGTTCATGCGTATGCGTTATGTGATCCTCCTGCTCGCGTGCCGAAGTAGGGCAGGGAAGGGATTTGGCTTGCGAAGGCTACGCGGGGCGAGCGGCAAGGGTTTGCAGCTCGCCTCCTCGCATCATGGTTTCGCGCCGCTACAAATTATTGTTTTCTCAGCTTCTAACCGACCGATTAGAAATATTCTTGTGGCATACTGCTCTTAATTGGGCTCGCAACAACTTGCAATGTCTAACTAAAATTCGTTAGGTCACCTGGTGAGGGGCCCTTTAAGTTTATCGAATGCTTCTTGATGCTTGGTCTCCCATCTCCACGTGGCGTCCTTCTGCAGGAGCTGGTAGAGACAGCTGGCAATTGTTGCCCTGTTCTTCAAAAACCTGTCGTAGAAAGCCAGCATTCCTAGGAATGATTGAAGTGCTTGCTTGCAGTTTGGTGCTGGAGCCTCCCTTATTGCTCGAACTTTTTCTTCGTTGGTATGGACCCCTGTCTCGTCAATTCGGTGTCCCAGAAAAGAAACTTCTCGCACTGCAAAGCAGCACTTGTTTTTGCCGAGGCGAAGGTTGCAATTGCGCAGCCTCTTTAGAACTTCTTCCAATCTCTCGGCGTGTTCCGTGGCGTCTTTTCCACTGATAATCACGTCATCTAGGTATGCGCAAACGCCGGTGATGCCAGACAGCATAGTCTCCACAAAGCGTTGAAAAATGGCTGGAGCTGCAGAGATTCCGAAAGGCAATCGTTTGACCTTGTAAAGCCCTTTCAGCGTCTTCAGGGTCAATATCTCTGCTATCTCTGGCGTTACGTGAAGTTGCTGGTAAGCCTGTGCCAAATCCAGGGTGCTGAAGACTTTGCCTCCCCTCAAGTGGCTAAGGACTTCATCTGTTGTTGGAAGTGGGTAGTCTGCCTTCTTCGATACCTGGTTCACTGTGCAACGGTAGTCGCCGCATATTCGCAACGAGCCGTTTTTCTTTCGAACAAGTACTAGAGGCGTTGCCCAATCCGAATGCTGCGCAGGATCGATTATGCCTTGACTTTGCAGTCGATCCAATTCAGCTTCTACAGCTGACTGCAACGCGAAAGGAACTGGTCGTGCTTTTAGGAACTTTGGTTTCGCTCCTTCCACGAGTTCAAGTTGTACCGCAGAACCGACGTGTCCTGAGATGTCCTCGTTAAGCACAGACTGGTACTTGTCTAGAAGCTTCGAAACAAGTTTGTCGTCTGATACGTCATTGATGCCCGTGATCTGTATACCCAGATGAGGAAACCAGTTTCGTCCGAGGAGGTTACAACCTGCTCCTTTGATGACAACATGCGGTAGTGTGAAATTCTTGTTCTTGTGCTCTACATCCACCGGTGCACATCCGAGAACTCGGAGGGACTGGCCTGACCATGTGCGTAGGAGAATGTTGTCCGTTTGAAGCCGTGGTGGGTCATCTGTCCACGTGGCTTTGAACGTGGCCTCACTGATGAGTGTGCAGGCTGCACCCGAGTCGACTTCAAACTCCAAGGTCTTGCCATGTATGCGTAGTTGAGTCATGACCTTCTGCGTGCTGGGCGCGTCGATTAAGGTGTTGAGCTTGTAAAGTGCCACGTCTGGTGAATCCTGTTGAGTCGTGACTGGTGCTGAGGCCACTTTCGCAGTTCCTTGTCGGGGATATTCGATGTTGTTGCTCTTGTTTGTTCTTGCCTCTTTCCGCTTTTTCAGGTAGGCCTTTTCAATGTGTCCGCGTTTCTTGCAGTAGTTGCAGGAAGCTGTCTGAAACTTGCAAGTGTCCGGACTATGCTGCGCGTCACAACGCCAACAGTGTTGTTTCTTCTTTTGGGCAGAGGCACTCGAGTGACGTCGATTTTCTGTCTTGCCGATACTTGTGGAGGCTTCATGAATCTCTTTGAATTCCGTTTTCACGTTTTTCTGATTTTCGACGGCGTTTTCAGCTCGCAGTGCAATGTCAAAGGCTCTCTTGAAAGTCAAGTCCCTTTCTGCGAACAGCCGTTGCTGGACCTGCTCGTTCCGAAGACCGCAAACGAAACGATCACGCAGCATTACATCAAGAGGCAGCATGGTTGGATTCGCCGCAGCGTCTACGCTTGTTCCAAAATTGCAATCTGCTGCTAGCTTATTGAGCGCTGTTACGTAATCACTGACCGTTTCGTCATGCCGTTGGTCACGACGTTGGAAGCGTGCCCTGCAGAAGACCTCAGACGGCTGTGGATCGAAGTGACTCTTGAGCATCTTGACTATGTCATCGTAGCTCACTTGGTTGGGCTGCTTGGGTTGAACGAGGGCGCAGACGACGTCGTAAGTCTGTTCCCCGCATAACGTTAGCAGATGAGCACGTTTCTTGGAAGCGTCCGTAATGTCGTCAGCCTCGAAGAAGAACTGTAGCCTCCCATACCAGGATCTCCAGGAGCCGCAGCTGCCGCCGAATTCGGGTAGCCGACCAAAGTCAGGCGTCGCCATCTCGTTCCGTTCCTTGACGTCGGTGAAGTGCCGGTGAGTCCAGAGTCTTCCTCGTCGCCAACTGTTACGTCTGTACAGCCACTTGTGGCTGCACGACGATTTATTTTACACAAGGAAACATGAACACGTTAAATAGCGCAGCTTAGGCGTTGGAGTCACATATGGCTAACGTTCGACACCAGAATCACGCTCGTGCCACAGCGCCAGTGTAGTCGCGCGCGCACTTCGTTGTCGTTGTCTTCAAGCGAGACATGTCAGTTGTAAAACTTTTTATGTTATTTAAAGTAGGACTCCTGGGTACTTCTGTGGTGTGGTGGTGAGCTGCGCGTGCCTTCAGCTCGTATTTTAGGGGCGAAGCTCCTTAAGGCGGCACCCGTTCGTCCCTCGTCGTGGTCGTAGTAGTGAGTAACAAGTCTTACGCTTTGACCTCCAAGGTGGTGCCGGTGGGAGATTTCTCCTGTGCGTTGTTGAACAATAAAAAGTTCGCAGCGTGCGCGTTAACTAAAAGCCGAATTCTTCTGTCTCTCATTCCCCATTAGCAGCCATTGGCATGTTCCAGTAGGAAACGTTAGTAGAAGTAGAAGTGTAAGTGTTAGCTAAAAGCCGACTTCTTCTGTCTCTCATTGCCATTAGCAGCCATTGTTTACCTCCAAGGTAGTGCCTGGTGAGATTTCTCCTGTGCGTGATTAAACAATAAAAAATTTTGTTCAAAACGCCGTTGATTGATGAAATAAACCAACGAAAGACGCCAGATGTTTTGTAAAAGCAGAACGAAAGAACGCCAGATGTTTTTCTTAAAGTGTACAGTAAACTCTCACTTGTACGAACGTCGGTTTAACGAATATTTCAGAATAACGAACTTTTAGAAAATCCCCAGCGATTTTCTTATGCATTCTATGCAAAAATCTTTCAGTTAAACGAATTTCAGAATAGTGAATTTTTCAGTTGAACGAACTTGATCCGCGGACCCAGGCTCATTTTTAAAATCAATTCAACGAAGTTTTGTGCACTGCAGCACTGGCATAGCCGATGCGAGCCGTCTCTAAATCACCCATCCATCGGCGAAAACGAGCCACGTGCGCATCAGTTCGCCCCTTCTTTTTTTGTCTGTCTCATCGGCATCATCGGTATTGTGCGGCCATCTTCATGTGCCAGAGGCAGCTGTGCACAGAAACGTACTCTCTGGAAAGCTTTGTCTCTTCTTGCACTTTAAGGGCACCAGTTCAAATTAAAATTACAGATTCCTTTTCAAAATAAATTGCATTTCACATTTTGACTCTAATGACTGCAGTGCCCAATGCTGTTCCATATTCTAGTGAATATTCAGTTTAGTGAACTTTCATTTGAGTGAACTATTTCCTTGGGTCCCTTGAAGTTCACTCAATTGAGAGTTCACTGTAGTAGTAGTAGTTGTATTTAGCCACCTCGCCCGATCGTCAACGGGCGAGGTGGACCGGCAACGGCGCGAGGACCCTGCCGTACGAGAGTTAAATCACACTAAAAGACATACTTTGCGGGCGATACACTCTAGTGAGCTTTCAACTTTTCGTCTTAATGTACATGATAAAGAAATTATTTCTACGAAAAACGCAAGGCACACCTTGAGCAATATGTTTGGTTTTGGGACGCTAAATGGAACCATGAGGCGATGCGAAGCCGGAGCACTTGCACGATCGCGTTCCGTTGGCTTTCGTTGGGCATGCTACCGACCTCGCGTCGTGGAACGCGCGTCCTGTCTTCCCTCTAGCCTTGCCTTTAATTCGCACAGGGCGAGCGGGGAATGCGGTCTGTTTGTTTGTTTGTTTGCCCTGAGGAGACTGGCACATACCCACGAGGGGTCGCTCTTGGCGCTCTTTCGCTCGGGAGCGGACTTCTTCCTTGCATTTCACCGATCACAAGTGATAATGAAGGGACCACGTAAACCAACAGTACAATAAATGTTTGATGTTTAATATATACACGATGTTTCACACTCTTTATATTATGTACTGGGCGCATTTCACGGAAGAGTTTCACGGTTTACAGATGATTCCCTCCGTAGCTTCGCCCCACTCATCATCATTCACCCCGTGGATATGCTGTGATTTTTTTTTACGCTTGAGGAAAAGCCGAGAGGTTGCTAGGATAAAAGCCCTGCTCTTTAACATCTACAGGGAGAATAAAAGACGAAGTTTTTGTTGTTGACAGTGCATTGCTGTCAATCTCTCATTTCTTTGCTCGAGGAGGCCTTTAACCAATACCGTATTTTATATTTTGTGGTTATGGAAACTTCAATTAATAAAAGACAAGCGATCCTCTTGTCTGCTTTTTCGTGGTAACAGGATTCCTTGAAACTTAGCTTCAGCGAAACAAATATAGAGTTTCGGTCATTGAATAACTAGTCGTGTAGAAAAACGGTAAATGACACTGAGCTATTGCTGTGAGCAATTATTTTTATACTGAATGGCTTAAGCAAGAACCATGAAGCACTCGAGACGCAAGCGCAAGCTTGATGCTGATCAAACTCACCAGCACCCGATCTAAAAAAGAAAAAAAAATGTCTGGAGCAGCTGCTGCAGTTCATTACTTAAATTCACCAATATTTTCTTTTTAAGTTGTTTGGCGGTTTTCAAACTTCACTTTCTTTCTTTCTTTCTTTCTTTCTTTCTTTCTTTCTTTCTTTCTTTCTTTCTTTCTTTCTTTCTTTCTTTCTTTCTTTCTTTCTTTCTTTCTTTCTTTCTTTCTTTCTTTCTTTCTTTCTTTCTTTCTTTCTTTCTTTCTTTCTTTCTTTCTTTCTTTCTTTCTTTCTTTCTTTCTTTCTTTCTTTCTTTCTTTCTTTCTTTCAATCAGGTTGTCATCCGCCGCCTTCGAAGAACAGCTACTCAAGATTATAGAAGGGAACGCCATGCCTAGCCTTTGCGGAGACGCAATTCTTGGACCATCCAGAAATGCTCTCGCGGAGCTGCGTTTCCGGAAATATGGCACCATTGCATCAGGTGACTGGGACAGGCGTGCGTTATAAAAATGCGAGCTACGGTATCGATTTAGGTCGCCCCCACTTACGAAGATGAAGCTCGGAAGGAAACAGACAGAGCGGGGATGTCTAGACAACGAAGGGTGAGGAGTTTAAAGTGGGAAGAAAGAGGACCGTTGTGTGGCAAACCCTGCGGGTGCATTTGTTGCCATGGTATCGGCGTTATTGAAGCGATCAGCTGTGGCCGACAGCGTCCATGAACGAGGCGCGTTGTTTCGAAACGGCGGCCGCAAGATGAGGGCCTTATATGGTGCGGCGTCCCTTAAAGGCAGGGAGAGGGAAAAAGAATGAAAGAAATCTGTTCCATACAGAAGCACGTCCAGTTTTCTTCTTTACATAGAACGAGGGGTGAAAGTAAAGTCCGCGTTTTCTTTCTTTTCCGTCTTTCTTGGCATCTTTTTAAGCAGCTTTCCTTGAATAAAATTGTCACAGAACGGAGCGTATCTTAGGTTCTCTCGCCAGATTTCATGTTTACAGAACACCGAGCACACAGCTTTTATGGCCCCAGATTGTTTTGATATACATTTAAGTGTGTTGCTGTCTATAAGAGTAATTATTTAATTTCACGCGATGCACTGGAAAACCATCGGTATTTTATGACAGCGAAGCAAAACTGAAAAAGGACTCGTCGTAGAAACAGAAGGGCACCAACCAAGGTTGTGAGTAAAAAGTAAAAACTTATTTACTTTACAAGTACGAAGGTTCGTGTTGGATCCGAAAGGTTGTTTTTTTTTTCCTTCTTGTAGAGTAAAGAAGCCTTAACATTTCACTCAACACCTTGGCTAGTGTGCCTCTATTTCAAGCAGAAGTTCATTCCCAACCAGACAGACTGCTATCAAAAGTTTACCTTTAAAATGAACCCAGTTCTTCTTCACATAACGTTTTGCTATTAATTTCATTATTGCCTCTTACTGAAGTGTTAGCTAAGCAGCGCATTTTGTCATGCCTCCGTGCCCAAGTGTCATGCTAGCGTATTGTGCAACTACACATGTTTTGTAGTGCGGGAAAAACAGTTCGCGCCTTGCAGCATCAACTTCGCAGTGTAGCTGGAGCCAGGTAGTGCTCATCAGACGGGAATGATCCCCAAGACCAATCCAGTAAATGTCGCTATACGCATTGGAATGCCACTGTTCGAAAGAACCCGGGGCTCCGACCGCAGCCCGTTTTACCCGCTCATTTCTATACAAGCCGCAACGGGGACTTCTGATGAGTTCAGTGACCAGTTAGCGCGCTGATCACGCACAGTGCACCGTCGGCATGGCCTGGTTAACGATTCGGTTACTTCGATTGAATTTCGCTTTGCCGCACATGGCGACCATGGGTCTCAGTGTCCACTGCGTACTTCAGCACTCGCATCGGCGGGAGCGGTAAGCAATGCACAAAGCTATCGTGTTACAGGAGCTGAAACATTATGCGCGCGCATGTAATCTACCCAAGTCAAGAATGTTTAGCATTCGTCACCGAGGGTGAACGACCTTTTCGGCTACGTCCTGTGCTAGCTAGTTCGCTTGTTAAGCTTTGAGCGCAGATACCATACTGCACCATGCAGGCTTCTTTCTGTGATTGTGTTTTGACGAGATCACGGCGTATAATGGGTGGATCAGACGATCCTGTAACCACGTGATGATGACTCTGAGTGGGTGAGATGACCCCCCTCCCCCTTCCCCAGTGGCCTTTGACACGACGAAGGACGGCCGGTGCCTTTCATCTCCGCTTGAGTCGCGATGGTCGGCTGCTCTGGCACGCTATCACTTGCGTATAGAACACACGACGCCCGGAGCGATGTTGTCACCTTTAGACTTTACAAGCAACGCCACGGTGACACGCCAGAATGCCCCTGGCGTGTCCATATGGGTAATAAAAAGCGGAGTACGTTACCTCGAAGGTTAACTTGAGAAAGAGACTAGATAGAACAAGGAGAGTTAAGGAATAGTGCAAAAAACTTAAACTTATGACGGACAATTGATGCGTGCCTAATAGTTCAATAAAGTCGGCATTAATATTGCAGTTGTTACGCACGCATTGTGCTCCCTGAAGGCAGCGCTTCATTGTAAATCATATATGATTCGCGCAGGAAAAACAACGATATGGTACGCAAACAGAGTGAGATCTTTCATTGAAAGGCTGTCATGTGTGTTGTACGTTTTCGTTTCCCTCATTTTCTTCCTTCTGCCCTTACCTCATCCCCCATTGCATAGTAGCAAAAAAACTTTGGTGAACATCTCTGCCCCTCACCTTCTTTTTTTGCCTCGCTCTCTTAAAAGAAGTATTTATTACAGCGGACAGTGTTTAAAACAAGAGCTGTAAATGACACGTCTGCTTGATTTTGCGGCGTCCGTTGGCGTCCGTCCACGAACAGAAAATTGACGTGACATCAAATGAAGCAAGTGGTGACGTCATGCAGTGACGTCACAGGGCGTCACAGAACAACAGCAATATGTGACATAATCATGAAAGTCATATGATGACGTCCGTCAACTGATATCGTCGATCGGTCAAAGGTACTCCTGACAGTGCAATGCCACTAGGTTTATTGCTGCGCAAAGCCTTTCGTACGTGTTTCGCTCCGCCAGCTGTCTAGTTGCTGCGTTGGCGCGGCCAGTAGTCATACTAGGACAACATGAGTCAAGTATGAGTCGACCGCGCAATTGTGAGATTGCCCGAGGAGCAGCGTGCTGATGAAGAACGGCGACCAAATCAGAGACGGAGTGTGCCCGTGAGCTCCGCTGGTCACGACGCACCCACCTTCACTGAGTGGAATGGCTCCGAGGCTCAATATGTTTATGTTATTTTCTTCATTTATGTTAAGGTTAGGAAATTTTACGAATATTGAGCTGCTCAAAAAATACTTCTTTAAATCTAGCGTCGTGATCTCACAAACTACGTAAAATATTTCTACATCCGAAGCAACAAGACCTATTCCAGTAATAATTTTTATTAGTTTGTTTTTCTTCCGAGTTGTTTCGTCTGGCCATTTAGTATGACGATCGGGCCGAGATCGCTCGGCGACTTGCGAACTCGTTTTTTACGGTTTTAAGTACCTCACGCTGTGTCGTAGCGATAGTACCTTTGACCTTAAGACCCTCTGCCTACTACTATGATATTAAGGTGATGCAAACCCATGAGGCCCACTTTTTAGCACCTGTGCTGCAAGAGGCTGCGATGGTACAATTACTCTAGATTTTCCCCAGCAAGACCAGCAGCGACCGTTATTCACGAGTCTTCTGACCTTCCGACAAGATCCTGGATTTCCCAAGCTACGTTGCCTAACAGCCCCGGTTGCCATGATGATATATATAAAAACTTGTGCTATATATCTAAGTTCAAACGAACAGTAGGTTCCCGACCGTATTATACATATTAAATTTGTACCTGCTAGGTCGGAACGAAAAATATATTCCCAGCCTATTACAACGCCTGTGATATCTTGCAACACCGTTGCGCGTTCTGCAACGTCTCACGCCACCGCTCACCTATTACTTTAGTGCGTGTCGAACCACGCGCAGTCATTACGAGAAAGAGGTAAAGAAAAAGAGCGAGAAGAAGGGAATTATCTTCATGGGCGATGCTTTGGCGCAAGATGAGAAGTCATTTTTTATTTAGCTTTTACTGCCTGCTGCTCATTACAGAGCACGGCGCTTTGAAATATACGACGACAACAGAACAAGTAATTTGTTTAAAGCAGGTGCTACGACCTGCACGGGCGCTTAATTCTGTATAGGACTTTTTACACGATGACCATGTAGTTTATTGAATCATCGCCAACATATCTCATCATTCTGCTGTGCAAGCTACTTGATTCGTGGTCTCTGATTGGTCAATGAGCGTATAAACGGATAACCGTAAGCGAATGTGAATCTCGCGTACGCGCTTCAACTTGCCCTATTTTTCTAACACCCTCAATAACATGCCGCTATCTTCTATAACATGTTACAAATATCTCGGCACACATATTCATGCGGGCATAAAACCTCGAATACATATACCGCATGACCGATTTGTTACACCGCAATTTTTCTAGTGCCACTGTCCACACATAGTGGCGGCTTTCTAAAACTTTCGTACGTACCGATATAAAAGAATACGCCTTTAGGTAATTTACTACATATTTCTTTATTATTTTTCCACACTTATGTAGCTCCGAGTTCCTCCGCTCAATGGGGCCGTGTAAGGCACCGGCGTACTCAAATGCAAATTCAGCTTTAACATCTTGGCATGACGTGCAATGATTGTTTTTCACTGCACAGATAGACAGTAGGTAAGTGCAGAAAGCGGAGCTCGAATTTTCGCGAGCCAAGGCGACACGTTTGAGAAATTAGCGCTGATGAGAAAAGGCGCGCCATAATGAACCGCTCAAGCAGCGCTAATGACGGATGCAGCGAGAGCTATAGCAACAAAGAATACTGGAAAAAAAGGTGAAGGTGAACATAAAGAAGCTGTCATGACGTCACATTTCTCGAGGAGCTTCGTTGACAACTGCAGAAGAGCAGGAATCGGATGCATACTAAGTTAATGTGTGCGCTTGCAGCCTTATTTTTGTAAGTGAGGCTTCGGTTGTCACTAATTAATTGCATTTACGCGCGTGTTAAAGCGCATGCACGCTTCATTACTAACGGATGCAGGCGACGGGCTAGAGGCAGTTGTTGCATGAGGTAATAAAATGTCGACGCTACGCCTTTGGGTTATCGTATTACAAAAAAAAAAAAAAACCCTATCCGTATTCTTGTCGGATGGCGCGGCACTGTTAGCAGATGCGCTTGATGAAAGTTTGCAGCGGCAATCTTCCTTGCGCACTAATTTTTTTCTTGCGTTTTCTCTCGCTTACTCGTTAGTATAGTAATCATGCAAGCAGGTAATTCGATCCGGGCTTCCTTGGAATGTCGACACGTGCCCAAACAAGACAAAAGCAGGGCAGAGAAATTGCTTTCTCATATTAGCAGCGAGCCTAAGAAGCCTGCAGGGCTGTTTGTGTTCTTGATAAATAACTTGCCTTTAATAATAATACTTAATATAATACTTAGTAACATGAGTCAGTGTTATGCCTCAGAAGAAATTCTGAAAGATTTCTTTACTGTCGTTTTCAAATTGCTATCCTTGGCATGCATATTTCTATGAGGTAAAAATATTTTACCTTAATTTTATGCCTGGCGGTCCCATGCCGCCAATTTCCCTCAGGATGGGTGTCCTCCTAAGCGACCATGTACTTCGTTCTGTAGAGCACAAGGCCCGGAAGTGCGCTTGTACCTATTTCACAGGTAGGTACCTGGTGGCAGCAAATCTCTGCATCCCACAGCTGTGGTGGGTTAAGGTGTGCCCAGTGACCTTTACAAAACCTTATGGGCCACCTTTTGAGCTGAGTACCTATAAACAACCGTGCGCCATACTCCGCTACCCCTTAGGAAGAACCGTTGGGTTCCCGGTCGGCACTGGAAATCGAACCCGGTAGCTACCGTTATGAAAGCGAACGCTCAACCTTGAAGCCACCGCTGCGTTTTTTTTTCTGAATAAAAAACAGTGTCCCCCAGGCTGTATGTAAGCGGAAGCAATGATCATAATATAACACGCTGTATCTCACTTATTGACTTCATAATGGTCACTCTGCAAGTCTGCGCATACAGGTAGTAAGCGCTGGTAACAAACCACAGCACAATGTCGCGATAATAAAAGCGATAAGCTTATCAATTTCTTTCATTTATAGAATATCGCGAGTGCACCACCATAATTTGCTTTGATGAAACAACAACGAGTATTTGTCTTACAAACGCCTGCTCTCTGGATGTCACGTGTGTACTGAAGAATGGTGCGCGTAAATCGCTTATGATGTCGGTCCATGTGCTCTGCGTGCTTTCTTTCACACACGACCCAACAAAAATGGGCAGTCCATCTCAGGCCCGTAGCCAGGAATTTTTTTCGGGGGGGGGGGGCACTTCCTGAAAACCTTGACTATTTGAGAAAAACACCTATTTTCATTATTTATTTTTGGTAAAAACGCCTACTTCACCAAACTTTCCGGGGGGGATGGGGCCCTAGGGCCCCTTTCCCTGACTACGTGGCTGGTCCCTCTAGCTAACGCTAAGGAGAGCCCTTGCAAAAGCCTATGGTCTCGCGTTCCAGGTGAATCTGTTCCAGGAAATGTGGCCTATATAAACTGTTTGCCAAATTAGTGTTCACAAAGCTTCAATAAATGCTTCGCGCTGTAACTTTTTGCTTAATTACACAGTGTTAAAACGATTATGCTGCGGCCTACGAAATTCGAATTGTGTTCATTTCACTTCATGTTGTGGGACACGGGATGCTGGCAAGTTGGTAAATAGGGTTATCTAAGGAAAGAAGAATAATTAGAAGGCAAAAACAAAGTGGTATTTTGTTCTGCTTGTCATGAGGAGACCAAAAACAAGTTGAATGCGTGGACGTCAGAAATAAGAAGCACCCAAAAAATCTCGAATTGCTATTTACAGCACTGAAATGCTCTCGATGTAACAGGGAAATAATAAAGGATGGCGAGAGGGAGCATAACTTCTCAAGTCGTAAACAAAACGTAGGATACTGCGTCACAACATTTCACCGAGTGGAATTCCAGAAATTCATTCACACGCGAGATAAGCAATAAGAGGCACGCCAGTTTAGCATTAAAAATGACAAATGATGGGTACGCAACCCGAATGTCTGCTCATGTAAGGTGGTGCCGATGAAGCCACGGAGCCAAAGGACTAGAAAAGAGAACTGAATTATGAAATAATATTCGCCGGACCGCGTTCTTCGTGCATTTGCACTTCAAGTTGGAATGCGGAGGCTCCTCGCATTCTTTCATCTTTGATTGCCTAACAAGGCATTGCGCTGCAATTACGGGCCTCTTGTTTTCAGCGCATTCTTTTCACCAGCCCTTCCAAAA
>NC_051180.1:62645214-62745213 GCF_013339695.2 Rhipicephalus sanguineus | reverse complement strand
GTTACCTTTACTGTGGGAGAGGGCATTTTGAGATGCGTACAAGCATTAATTACGGCATTAATTATAGAAATTAAGAAAATTAACTTTTTAACCAATGGAACTAAGTGGCCGAGTCAGTCAAATGGGCGAATGGAAGCCCTTCCGGAGAATAGCCCATAGCCGCTTTGAAATTTCTGAAAGGCGGCCACTGATAATCACCGCGGAGCGATGAAATCTGGCTCATTTTGCTGGCCATACCGAAACCTATGCACGAAAAAGCGCGTCGCCATTCACTGCGGAAACGCCCTCCGTGACGACACTGTTTCCCTCGCACGGGGAGAGGGGGGGGCTAATCAGAAGGATTGGGCTTGAACCAGTTAACCTTGCCTCACTGAAGTATGCGCAATAGAGAAAAGGCTATTTTACCACTACTCTTTCTCATTTGATATTTGTTCTTTCACTAATGCGAAGCCTCTTCACTGAATGGTGCCTTTCCCCCTATCTTCTTTTTTGAACTCAACTTTGATGTACTCGTTTATTCCTGGTCAATGCTCAAAGCAGTGCTGAAAAAAGAAGATATAAGTCTATTGAAACTGTTTCTCGTCCTGTCAATTGTGCAGAGCAAGCAAGTGGCGTTGTTTTGTCGACACATGTTTTTTTTTTTTTTCGAGCAAGTTCAATGTGTACAGTGCTGCTCTGCTGTTGCAAGCTGTTATAAGTAAAGTATTGGATTTACTACAAAGCGCTGCCAGTCAAGCAAACACAAGCCGAAATGCCGACTGTCTCACCCTGCTCAGCGTCTCGGACGTGCAGACTTGATTTTCGACTGTGCACCGAACACTTTACTTTTCTTTTTCTTTTTTTTTTGGCCCTACGGCTGATGACGGGAAAAAAATACAAGAAAGAAAAGACTGCACGGACGGCTCATGGCTTCAGATGACACACCACGCTCCGACCAGACGAAGTTGGGTTAGCATTTCTTTCTTTTTGTCGTGCTTGAACTAATAATTCAGAAAATCAAATATATGTCCACAATTGCCTGCTTGCCAGAAGTACAGACACCGGGTCACAGACGTGAGGTCCTAGGAAGTAGGAAACTTAGAGATGAGATAGAAAGAAAAGAGCGAGATCGAGAGCAGACAGCTACGTGACATAAATAAATAAGCAAAAACGCTGACTGTGGCAGCGTTCATCTAGGAACTTCAACGCGGAGTGCTGATGTGCACGACTCCTCTAATGATGTCCACTCCCTGCAACCTTCCTTTTCCTTCGGCCAAATTAGGTCAGAGACCGTATATGTTAAAGTAATACCGTAAAACATTCTACCCAGGGAAAAAGGAAAGTTCGAAGCATATTCAGCCGTTAGAAAAGACTTTTCAACCCAGATATGGTAAATAAAGACAGCTGTGTAAGTTTTCATGAAACAAGCCCTGCCAGTATTACAAGTTGATTATTCGCAATAATTCTCATTAGAAAAATGTACTCAGTTGGCATGACATATGCGAGTTATCAATAACCACCCAGGGCACTGAGTGCTGTGCCCCTGCAGCAAGCATATTTTACAGTCAAGTTCATATAACATCTCAAGGAGAATATCTTAACACATCAAAGCAATCCTGACATCCCCCCCCCCCCCCCATGACAACTTCCGTTCTAAGTCATGTCGTCGTTAAAGGCTGAGGATATGTTTATTACGTGTTCCGTACACGTAGTATGAATGTGGTGCAACAATTGTAAGTTCTGGATGTGTAGACAGCCACCGGGCTGCCACTTCTTTCTTAACAGCGAATCCTCTTTCGTGGACGTCAAAGCTCCCGAGCACACGCATTGGCTTATAACTTATAAGCTATCATTTGTTAGAATGGAGCTTATTCAAGGTTCGCTAGATAGAAAAGTGGAAGTATAAAAAGCAGGACGGAGAGTGGGTGCACTCGGGGTGAAAGATTGGGATACTGTCTCTCTGAATGAAGTAAACGACATCAAAATGCACGTGCCAGAAACAATCCGCCGAACGCAAACGGTCTGAAGCATGGTGTTCTTGTACGCGTATCGAATCGTGAATCGACAACGCTGATGATCCCTAGGGTACACACAAGGAAACAAAAGGTATCCATCGGGCGTGAAAAAGAGATTTTGGTTTTCACATGTGCATTATACGGAATTCAGCGCATGACAAGAATCTCCGTTGGCATCAATAGAAAGGGCAACTTCGGAAAGCGGTTGAAATGCAGTGAATGGTGTCGCACGTCTAGTGGAAAGAGTGGGCCCCTTGGGGATTCGCTGCTGTTGACTCTTATAGTACTTGTTTTGATATTGCGTCTTTCCAGCCATTTTTCCTGTTCTTACGCTTCTGCGGAGGCGTGTTCAGCTTTTTCCAGCCTCTCATATGTGTAGAGGTCTTAGATATTGAGGACGTTAGTAGAGTACCTTTGTTTTTCAGTGGAATCACAATCGTAAATCTGTACTGCAGCATTTCATAGTGTCACAAGCAGTCAGTCGCTTATCGTCATCTCTTTCACTGGCTTCAGTTGTGACAATTGGTTAGCTGCACGCTAAGGCTTCGCTGAAGCCAGACACCAACGGCTAATGGTGGAGAAGCCCATCATGGTTACGTGAGCGTTTCCGGGTTCATCGCCTACAGCAATGAATGTACTTAATACGCATAGAAAAACCATAGTGCGTGCACGCGTGTGAGTCAACCTAATACAAAACGCTCGGCCACAATTTATCATTATCATCACGAGCCACGGCATCAGCAAAGTGCTACGTAGGACGTGGCCTTGCCTTATAGGCATGTAGTGGGCACTTCGCTACTTTGCAGAATCGTGCGAAGTGCCCTACTCTCACGGTGCTATTGAGGTGCGGTCGTTCTCTAATAAAAGCGTAGCTTAAGCGTCCTCCAAGACGTTGTACCATTTATTTATTTATTTATTTATTTATTTATTTATTTATTTATTTATTTATTTATTCATTCATTCATTCATTTATTTATTTATATTATTTATATTATCCTCAGTATTTACCGTTCAGAATCATTTTTCTCGCTTCAGTAAGAAGTTGAGGAATCAGCGAGCAAACAGAGTATGGCGTAAAACATATTCTTTAAGATTACGTTGCGCAAGCTACATGAAGCCCCACGCATGGTAGAATATCTAAAAGTCGCGTTCGTTTGAAAACAAGTTTAGGACATTGTCAGCGATTCTAGGTTCCCATAGCAACTCTCGTAAATGCCTCCAAGACGTGGGCAGTGAATTAAGTCACTCCAAGCTTTCTGCCTGCATGAGCAGCAGCGCCTGCTTCAATCCATGCAACAATGCAGTGCGGAGGTGGCACAAAACTTTGATGAAAGTCGTACGGTAAAAAATATACAGGAGGCATTGACTGAGTTCAAATGTCGGACAGATGAGACCCATGTTCGGAAGTCGGCGCCGTATCTCTGCGACTCAGAAGCTCGCTTTGAGAATCCTTAGAGCTTAAAGACCATTCTAATTTGAACATTCTGGTAAAGAATGCTTGACGACCAACCCACATTCCTATGACATTTCGGCAACTTTTGCGAGAAGAAAGGTCAACGTATAACGCCCGCATATAACATTTTCTTAGTGGGTCTTTTGAATGTCGTAGTCGGGTGGGGCAATCGTTGCACCATTGTCATACACTTTCTTACTAATATTACGACATCTTCTGATTTCAACTTACCACTTACCCTACGATAATTAAGATAATGCATTGCCAACGGGAGCCATTGGGTGACAAATGTAGTCCTCGTAATGGGCCGTGTTTGGTTGTTTTTTTTTTTTTCAGCTTACGTAGCAAAGAAAGAAAGAAAGAAAGAAAGAAAGAAAGAAAGAAAGAAAGAAAGAAAGAAAGAAAGAAAGAAAGAAAGAAAGAAAGAAAGAAAGAAAGAAAGAAAGAAAGAAAGAAAGAAAGAAAGAAAGAAAGAAAGAAAGAAGTGGGCATATCTGTCTGTACTTCGGGGAGGGGAGAGCGGGAAAATTTGAACGAATTAAAACCGGAAATCTTAGCTTCTATAAATAAACTGGCATGCCAGTAAAGCTAACCTAAACTCATATTTCGATTGATTAATTGATTACTTAATTGGCTGATTCACATCGGTCATGATTACTCCATAAATCTTGTACCGTCTGAAGGCATTCGCCAATCAGACGCGCCGCACTAGCAGTCACTACGCTCTCTGGGAATGATTGCTCTCTCTTGGCCCAACTATTCTCTCCCACATTTCTGCCCCTCAGTCTCCCACCGTACGCGGCCTACAATATGACTGGAAGCGGTGATTGAAGTACATTTTTGTAAGCTACATTTCTGAACATTGTGCAAAGTGGCTGTTGGCTCGCAGTAAGCGCGTGATGTTCACACTTCCGCCATCTACAGAAATATCAATGAGTCACGCTTCTCTTTTTCCTTCTCTCCGACACTGAATAAGAATGTTCTACTGTCTGCTGACTTCGAATCGTTAAATGAATCTTTCGTTCCTCGATCTTTTCTAAAGAAACTGTCTGAATTCATATCCAGTATAACAAAAGAAAAGCTATACTTGCAGTACGCTGCTAGGAAGGGGCATCAGTCAAGTATTTTCCTTTTCCATCCGCTGGAAAAAAGTAAATACATGCATAAATTTGTCGTGCTTATAGAGGGAACATGTGTAAAGTCACAAATAAAGGAGAGTTTGATTCAAAACTTTGCGAAATAGATGGCACAAACCACTACGTTTGTGCAAGACTTCCGATAATGGCTTTGTCAGGACCACGCGGAGGCTACAAGTCAATATGACTAGCGGTTTTATAGACGGGTTCGAGTCTGCGGTGCCATTTTAGGATCAATCTGTCAGGCGCAGTCTGGAAACATTTACGGATTAGTCGCGGATTAGTCAGAAGTTTTTAATGGGCTTTCATATGACACTCCACGTCCTTTAATTCTTTTCTGTGCAGTTAAATGTTTTCACTCGACAATTCCCTATGTTGAAGTCTCAGGCAGTATTTCATCCTGGTTTGCAAGTTGCACGAGGCTACTCCCTGCAACCTCGCAAACAATGAAACTATAATTTGCTGATTTGACTTCATGAGAACGCAAACGTCATTTCTATTTATGCACGCTTTAGAAATGTTTTGACAACAACCTGAACCTGCATGCTTTCCTGATAAACCAAGAATCTCATAAGTTTGAATCTCTTGTGCGTCATCACATAGTGTGCATTAGCGACACAAATAGGTACAGCCTTTAATTCGTATTGAGACATCAACTAATAATACATTTTAGTTATTCTAAATGGAGTCTCAGTAAGGCAAGCTGTGTGCGTTATCTTGCAACCAGAGCCAACTTTTAGACATCCCTCTGGACACATATTAGGAATTATCCTTAAGCAGCAACATGAAGGTGACCAAACGAAGCTTACATTGCCAAGGCCACATAGTTCCTAAAGTGGGATCTGCTCCTGCGATAAAGCTTTTTCTTAAAATGCCACATGTGTGGTAAGCATGGTAATCCTTAATAAAGTGTGTCTAAACGCAGAAACGACGTCGGCGGTACCAGTAGATTGCTACGTCATCAATTTTGGTCAAGGGACAAATTTATTGCAATGTAACGTAGAGTGGCTAAGTGTGTCTGCAGCAAGTGCTTGTTACACAAGCGACTTCCAAGTTGAAAAGGAGACAGAAAGCGTTTAACTAAGAAAATGGACTGGCAATTATTTTGTACCTTAAGAGCAGCAGGAGGAGGAGAAGGATAAAAGAAAGGCAGGGAGGTTCACCAGGGCTGAGCCAGTGCCTTGGGAATATTACATACAGGGGGCCCCAGCTACCTCTAGCCAGAGTTTAAAAATATGCCGACGTACTCTATGTAGACGCGACCAAATGCATGTTGACGACCATTGCATGAAGTAAGTCACACTATATTTTGTTTTCCGCCTAATTGCCTAATTGGGCATTCTTAATTAAATACCTTTTGAAGCAAGCAAGAGACGCGAAGTGAACACGGCTACGTTCAGCGCGCGTATATGGTTTGAACCGTACAACGTGCACGATTTCCCGTGGTTGGCGACGAGAAGACAGTGTCGTGTGTTCGAGAGGCGCAATCTCGTAGGCAAGGTTGGTGACTTGTCGAACAACGAAGTAAGGGCCCGTGTAAAGTGAGGGGAGTTTTTCCGAGAGCCCGACTAGTCGCGTTGGAATCCAGAGGAGAACTAGGAAACCTTGCGGAAAAGGGTGAGCCGGCGATGCCCGTTCTGTACAGCTTTCTGCTCTATTTGCGACCTGGCTGACTGCAGGTGAGCGACCGGAGGGGCGTGATCGGCTCGGCCAATGACGTCCGGACCGTATTCAGTGGTGGTAGGCGAATCTGAAGGCAGCAGAGTCTCCATAAATAATACTGGATCGCACCCGAACAGCAAATAAAACGGAAAGAAGCCGGTGACGTCATTGCGCCGGCCAACATGGCGCCAGTGTGTTCCTATTGTTGTGTCAATTTTGATTTTTTAATGGTAAAAAATGTCAGAAGCCATAAAATTATGTATGCAGTTGCGCTCAACGTGAAAGGTGTAGGCAGTGTGGAGCAGTGATTCGCCTGCCCTTCGGCTACGCTGACGTTCACGGGAAAGCAAGCGCTGGCGTCCCAAACGTACAGCCTGCTCGTAGTCCATGACAGGAAAGCAAACCTTCATTTGTTATGCAGTGGCACCCTCTCCCCTCCTCCTCATCCTCACATCACTCCTTCTCATCATCACTTCCCTTTCCCGCTCGCTTGCTATAGTATAGGTACTATACACGGCTGTGCCATGGCAGAAGGAGCTCGATGTGGGCGAGTTGGTGTAGCATACTGAATTAACAAACGATGCGCAAAAAACACGAAGACCATAAGGAACACTTACAGCAGACGAGCGCAGTTTACATATGCATAACAAACCCAATATCACCATCACGGCGAGCTAAGGCTCTATCGCGACATGAAGGCAATCTCTTTTTCCTCAAGTACCACTGACGCGCAGCTAATACACGTTTCCTGCGCGCGCAATGTACAAGGCTTCGAGAATCTCCCTTTCTAATCTATCCCCGGATTGTGCAAAACATTTGGTCTGATTAAGAATTGGACGGCAGTTGCAACGCTTACAATGCTCTGCCATATGCCCGCCCGCGTTGTTACTGTCCACTTGTGCCCTCGCACCCTTTCATTGTAGCAGCGCCCCGTTTGTACACCTTGTTGCAACTCTGGGGGACTTCGTAGATGATATCGTTTTCGCATTGAGTGTACTGTATGCGTGTTTATTGGTGCAGGCATGCGGTTTTACTTTGTTTAACATCGGGAAGATCTTGGATAATTTACAAGGAACACCGAAAACAACATTCACGTTATGTCTTTGCGCAACTCCCTTAAGATTGTGCGAAACCCTATGCCAATAGGAGATCACATGCACCCTCTTTCTATCGTCTATTTTTTCTTTCTTACCCTCCTGCCTTTCCTATTTGAGCTTTTTAAGAGGCTTATCAAAAACGCTGGAAACTAAAACGACGGAAAGCCCGCTTGGGTCTGCCTGGTTACCTTATTTTGAAAGCTATTTGCTACTTTGTGTGCGCAGGACTTACTTAGTGCTTCCTTTAAGCATGTCATAGCGACTCCCCTCTTCACTAACTTAGAATGGGCACTCTCATACGATATCAACCGCTTTTGCGCTCGTCTCTTGTAAGTGTTCCTCATGGTCCTCGTGTTTTTTGCGCATCCTTTTTTCATTCGGTAGGCTCTGCTACGCTTTACCCACCTCCTCTTCTCTTCCCTCCTCCTCAACCTCGCATCACTCATCATCACCTTCACTTCCCTTTCCGATCCCTTGCTATGCTATACTATACTATACTGTACTATACTTGGCTATACTACACATGGTTTGGCCTGCATGACGACATACTTTGTTATGCTATGTTTTACCCTCTCCCCTCCTCATTTCCTTCCTCTCACCCTCACTTCCTGTTCTCACCCCCTTGCTATACTATACTATGCCTAGCTATACTATACATGGCTTTGTCTGAGTGACGCTAAGCAACGACATAAGATGACAGCAGATAATATGGGACATGAGACGACATTCTGGGCCCCTAAAGTGCACCGCAGTTAAAATCGCAGGAGGTATTTCAGTGTTCAAAGCTGCGTGTCTTTCGTGAGATTAAGTATCGAGTAAGAAAAAGCGCCAACCAAAGTAAGCATAAAGGTACGAATTCACACAAACGTCAGACGAGTAGCATTTATATGTAACACGTAGAATTAGAAACTTACAGAAATACTTGATGTTCTTATAGTCTCTTAAACAGTGATTCCAAAGAACTAATAAAACAAGTACTGTGCATTCAAAACTTCTTGCTGTGGTAATTTGTACGCCTTCTTTGCGAAAAAAAAAATATGGCAAAAGGCAATGAGTAGTTCTTTATGTGCATTCTATAAGATCATTAGATTGGAATGAAATGAAAGCACTATTCGGTTAAAACAGCGGGTGGCCTAAATGAGATGATATGAGCCTCAATTTATACAACATGAGATAGCCTTAGCCACTGCTAATCGGTGTTGCTATTCAGGGTGCCCTAATACCTAATACGTGCCCTCGCACATAAAGGAATTTCAATAAATGGATGTTTATCTTGAAGGCCTTGATTACCATGTTTACGCATCCTCCGGCAGTCAGGGGCACGTCGTGAGCGGTTACAGACCGCGTGTTAAACAAACGTAACCCGTGCTTAAATAGTGAGATAAACACCTGCGAGTACGAGCACCCTAAACGACACGCAACGCGCGCGGACGCGGTCAACGTCGAGATCAGACATGTCATACGCTAGAATTACCGCACATAGCTCTAACAGTCACGTACACTCACTCGATTCTGTTGTAACGGCAAACGTCATCACAGATGTAGCAAACCACGAAAACAGCAAACAGAAACGAGGGAAAACAATGCACAGCGGCGGCCGCAACAACGAGCGCCGTCGAAAGTCTTGAGCTTTTCACCTTACAGGGGAAGCGTGTCCAACTTATGTTACCACTGCGTACAGGCTGGAATTATCGTACTATATTTGCATAATAAAATACTGTCTTTAAGCCAACAAAAACCATTATACATAGCGCGTCTAAACGTTCTGTACACAGACTTTTTTTAACGTTCCCACGCGCGGAAGCATGCTGCATACTCAATGTCGATGGAAATGTTATTATGAAGTAGACTAAAGCGCATTTCAAAACGACATCTGGCACCTTCAGAAGTGCAGACGCAATGTCGATCAGCAAATAATGACCCAGGACAATTGTTCGCATCGCTCATTTTATGGGAGCTTGTACAGCAACGCGCATGATGGTGTCCACTCGTTAACTGACAGTTTTATACCTTTGTCACACGGGTACGCTTAACCGCTGTTATACCCAACTGCAATTAGCGGACGTAACCACAGTTACCGTAAACCAGACAGAGGCGCTGTCACACATTTGCAGCGCTTCTAAGCTTTCTTTAGTTGATACATGGCTGCGTTCGTGCAACACCGCTATAACACCGCCTTGTACCGGACTTCATGCTCGATTGTGGACACGTCAGTACCGTTTCTTAATGCGCGTCTATCAAATAGCATGAAGCCCTGTTCAATGAACGAACGCAGCCGTGTATCAATCTCGTGAAATGCACACGAGATTTTTGCAGAACGGACAAACTTGTACCTCAAAGCCGGTAATTTATCTTTTCAAATGCGTATCAACGCCTCCGTCGGCGCAACGGTCCAGTTACCACGCTTTTGGCTCGATATTTCGCTGGGAGCCGAGCTGCTCGCGTCCGACATAGGGGCCGCCATGTTGTCAGTTTACGGCGCTAACAGGGGTTGCCTACCTCCATTTACGAAAACAGTCGTTAGCGGAATAACTGCGGTTAGGGTTGTCGTGTGACAAGGTACAACAGCCGTTAGACTTAACGGCCGTCGTATTTACCTGTGGTTAGACTACCCGTGTGACAAGGGTATTAGTTGGGCATCCGCAACAGCCCCGCGGACGCAGGCTGCTGCTGGAAATGGCTGGCTGCCTACTTCAGCAGAGCTGCTGCAGACGCCCAGCTAAAGCTGTATAACTAGTTCCTACAAAAGCAGCGCAATCACCGTTAACAGGCGCACGTTGTCCGTGTCTGCGGCTCCATGAATATTTCGCCCTCCAAGCGTCCCTTCGAGTACGGAGCTTGGCGTCACTGCCACCTAAGATGCGTGTGTTCGCTCAAACACAAAACAAGACAGCCAGCTGAAGCAACCCGCGCAACCAACGCAACGCATTCCAAAAGACTGACGAGACTGAGAGAGGAGGCGTAGGCGCCGGGCCAGCCCGGCTTCGTTACCTAGCCATGGCGCCACGACGCCGAACTGCAAACACGCGATATGTACGGCGTATATGGCGGCGCGCCTTCATCACGGAAGCCAATCGAATCGCGCTTCACGAGAGTCCAGGGACTCTTGCGGAAATGCTCTCTTTTTCGGCTTCTGCCTTGCAAAAGGGGTCAAGTGGATACCCGAAGAGGATATCCTCTTTTGACTCTTTTTTTTTTCTTAGAGTGTTGTGACAGTATCTATGAATGAACAAGAAGGCGAAACTAAGTTGTAATACAGTACAAACGAAACAAAAATGTCACGGTCCCTTATGCAATTGCCTGAGTACGACTTGAACGCGAAAGCCATCTTTTTATGCTACAGGGATTGTGTTGATTGCCTCCCCCCCCCTCCACCCCTCGATATCTTTCTGCACCTCACGTTGTTTTGCAGTGCCTCCGTTATCAGCCCATCTTTCACCAAGCGACGAGGACATGTAATGACGTCATCATGCGACGTCATGGTATGTGACGTCATGATGATGTGAGATTTTGGGCGGCCTTTGTGACATCGTCCCATGACGATGATATTTTCACCATTCATGTGTACGCCGACGGTCCCTTTTGACGTTTGATGAGGCAAGTAAGACTTTCACCTTAATAATGCAATGAATAGCTTGAACAGTGTGGCATGTATTAGGACTCGTAATTAAGGCCTGGTACCAAGTGTCCTGCACCATGGCGTTTGCGCAACGTGCATTGGAGGGCGCCTTGGAAGCAATTTGTAGAACCGTAGTCTTGTCTTTCTGAACGCCTTTCGTCCATGTTATTCGTTGGTGATGGCGGCTTCACTTTTGCTTATTTTATTTTTCTGTCGGTTAATCAGTGTATTCTAACCGTAACCTTCGCCTGTTCCTTAGGTCTTCATATCAATATTCTTGTTGTCGATTTCTTTATTTGACATAGGTGGGATATTTAAAGAGTCTTACGGAACGCGTTCCTCCCTTCTACAGTGTCAGTATATTTCTGCGCACAGAAGTAAACTATCAACTTGGCTCCGTCAGAGAAAAATGCCTTCAGGCACACGAGATACGGAGTAGATATGAAGGAAAACGTGACGCTGTTCTTCATTTTGCTGTTGCCGAGAACATATAGGAAAGAAAGCAAGCAAAAGAACAATGTGAGCATTACAATCTTTATGAGAGGGGAAATTGGCAACCACCCGTTTGAAGCACAAAGATGCAAGGGTCCATGCGGACTTGTCAGAAACGATAGATTCTTAGTTGAAGGAAAATTCGTCCTGGTATGTCTCGTAACGCACGTTGTGTATCGAAAGCATGAAGCCAAGCACCCTGGCAATCTTCGTGCAAGGACTTCTCGTGGCACCATGTTTCCTCTTTCTTCTCGTTTGATTTAGTAGTGCTGTATAAAGTGTCATTAATTGTGCTGCCCGTAAAGCAATAATTGTATCGTGTCGATGGAGCGAGCGTAACGGCTGACAACGATTATCTTGCTCTCTGCAGGCAGTTCAGATGCTGGATGTAACCAATGTATAAGAAAAAGAGCATCACCGGTCGTGGTCTGCCTCCGACATGGAAAAAGTACGACGGAATGGCTTAAAGATGAACAGAAAAACGAGACAAAGAAATTATTTCTTTGAAAGAGCGTGAAAGAGAGGTCACGCCATTCGAAAGCCTCTTCAAAGGCCATCTCGGCAAGGAACGAGGCTGCAATATTGATTTTGGTGGCCTGAAAACCGAGGGATACCGAAGCGGTGTTGCATGAAGAGAAAAATACAGGAGATAATGCTTGCAACACCGCGTCATTGGTCACGATGCCTTGAGTGACCGATCGTTTCTTTTTTCCGTTGTTGAAGGACATCAAATTGTTATTCAGGGGGGGGGGGAGGGGAGGGGTCAAAGTACTTTCTCCTCTCTGTGCCGGCATCAGGAGGGGCAGTCAACATTTGATCGCTTCGGCGCGAAATTCTGTGTGAATGCCCATAGTAGCGCAAGATTGTGCGTGGAGCCCCGTTCTTCCTGTCAAAAAAAAATTGCAGCGCAATTCAAAAAGGCAGGAGCACTCTCTTACGGTGGCGCGGGATGTGAAGCAACGCAGTAGGCTTTGAAAATAGTATTGTGTGCCGATGCCTGCCTCGCAAAGTTTTAAACGAAAGTGCGGGAGAACGTATGGAGAACCCTGTCGAAGTCGCAGCGCGACGTCAACGCATGCACAGGGTAGACACATGGTTTCTTGTATAATCGAGCGGCCATGCGCGAAGATGGATTTGCGTGAACAGAAACGTGTCGATCAGAAGTGCCGATCAGAAATTGAATAGTGGTTTGTTACTTTCCTTGCATGTATGAAATTTGTATAGATGATCGATTTATGGATGATGCGCTGACTCATTTTCCTGCAATTAAACGCCTGCGCCATCGTATTTGTTTGAGTAAAACTTCCCTGCACCCTGCGATCTCCACGCGACAAAACAGCTATATATTCCTTCCAGAACTGTGGCCTACTGACAAATTGAGACGAATGTGATATAACATTGTCATTTATCCTGCTGCTGTCTTAGAACTATGTTAATGGCCCGTTCATTTTATCCAACATAAGTTTCACCGCAGCTGAAAAGGAGAGTGTGTTAGTTTTTGTTTACAGTCCACAAGCTATCGGACATTGGTTGCATCAAAGTTCCTACGTTTACATTTTTTTTCCATTACAACTGTTCGCTCTTTCACTCATTCATCCAGCTTTGGAGGAGAAAACACTACCTCGATTTTTTGTGCATTGGATATCTTAGCTTGTAGGATAAATTGTCTATATAGCGGAACTATCGATCTTGCTCTGTCTACACTTAATTCATCATCTTCTCTGCTTGCCTACTTTACCTGTACACGCCCACCCTCTGAATTTTCTGAACGAAATCGCGAGTACGTAGAAACCATGGTTTCCCAAAATTTGGCTGAATGAAAGTAAACTGATATTTATGCACGTGCTGGTAATTCCTCATGCCTAGGACGTACGTGCTGCTCAGCAATGCCTTCTTTTTTTGTTTATGCTTGATTATTCCCACCGTCACAATAGCTAGCAGTACACGAAGGTGCACATTTTTCATGATATTTGCAATGAGCGGGCATATGAATGATTACCAGCTTCATCACTCTATCCCAGGGCCGTCAAACTGTAGGGATGTAAGGTCACACCTGGACATTTATGTTCTATGAATAGGAGTAAACGTCCCCCGCCACGGTGGTCTAGTGGTTATGGCGCTCGACTGCTGACCCGAAGGTCGCGGGATCGAATCCCGGCCGCGGTGGCTGCATTTTCGATGGAGGCGAAAATGTCTGAGGCCCGTGTGCTTAGCTTTAGGTGCACGTTAAAGAACCCCAGGTGGTCGAAATTTCCGGAGCCCTCCACTACGGCGTCTCTCATAATCATATCTTGGTTTTGGGACGTTAAACCCCAGATATTATTATTAGGAGTAAACGTCGCACGGTGGCCGCATTTCCACGGAGGCGAAATGCTAAAGGCCCGTGCTCTTAAATTTAGGTGCACGCTAAAGTACCCCAGGTGGTCGAAATTTCCGGAGCCCTCCCCTACAGCGTCTCTCATTATTATATCGTGGTTTTGGGACGTAAAACCTCGACAATTATTATTTATTGAATAATACTAGTGGACAGAGATGTGACAGGAAGCTGTTTCTCGGCGAGAGAGTTATATTTTACACGCCGGACTGGTATGCTTAGTTTATATTACTCTCCGAATATAGTGCAAATCAGTCGAGTCGTAAGACCGTGTTTCGACGAAACTCGTTCTTTGCTCCCCATCGTAATTTTTTCTACTGATACTTGGTTGTCTTTTTTTGTGCCTGCTACAATGCATGGTCTTTTCATACGATGGAAAGCAGAAATGAAAAGCAACCATATGGTGGTAGTGCAGATTGTCGGAATAGCATTTAGCTGCAATAGAAGCTGAAATACGGCCGTTTTATGGTTTTTGTCTCGATGAAACGGGATTCGGCTTCCTATAGAGGGTGACCAAAAGACACGACTTTCTCAGGCTTTCGATTGCGGTGTCGCGGTTCTTCCGGGGCACGGACGTGCGCATGCGAATATCACGTTTTTCTTTTATTCTTTCTCTTCGAGTAACAACTGCCTCTTAAGCGGATCTGCTCGGATACTCAAAGCAGTTTGTGTATAGCAGCGCCTGCTCTATTTGAGAGAAGGCGTTGGTAGTAGACACCATTCCAGTTTAAGAAAGCAGCCAGTCAGCGAGTTCGCGACTAGGTTACGTGATTAACAGTATTCGAAAACGTGATATTTGTTTTTGTCTCGAATAACAGCTTGGGACACGTTGCTAGAAGCCGTATAATGTCCCCACTGTCAGGCGCGGATTGTTCCGTCGCATAGTCGATTACTGAGGAGTTCTCACAAATCCAATAACTTCCTCGGCGTCAGGACTTTATTTTATATGAACTCTTACCCGCACGTGCAACGTTAGCATATTTATGACCGTAGCGCAAAGTTTGTCGCAATAGATTGCAGCATTAGTATACTTAGTTATTTCGGGACCCTGCAAAAGTTTTTCAGCGTGTTCAGAAAACGCTGCCGATCGGTAGTCGAGGCTCCCGAGAACACGCGAGCCAAACATTATAGCGCAGCTTGTGGCCTGAAATTTACAAGTAATTTTCAAAGTCAGCCGAAAATCGTTCCCCCTTATTTCTACAAATCATACCATATACGCAAGTTCACGGCCATTGGTTGATATGAGCATCGTGGGCTGCATAGTCACCGAGGCAGCCGCGGGAGGCTGCCAAGTGCCCGCGCTCGCGATCGCGATCACAGTGAAAGTATGCCGAGCGTTCGAAGAAAAAAAAAAGAAACAGCATATCCACGGAGTGAATGATGATGAGTGGGCGAAGCTGCGGAGGTTCATCGGTAAACCGTGAATCTTCCGTGAATTCTGCCCAGTACATCATCACCGACGTGAGATCGGGCGCGTTTATACTAAAGGTTCGATTAGAGTTATGACGACTTGAAGCTGACTTTAATTTTACATGTACGCTGTGAATTTTCATTGTTTAGAAAACCATTGCTTTAGAAAACATCTGGCGTCTTTCGTTAAGCAGCTGGCGTCTTTTTCGTTTTGCTTTAAAAACATCTGGCATCTTTCGTTGGTTTATTTCATCAATCAACGGCGCTTTGAACAAAATTTTTATTGTTTAATCACGCACAGGAGAAATCTCACCAGGCACTACCTTGGAGGTAAACAATGGCTGCTAATGGGAATGAGAGACAGAAGAAGTCGGCTTTTAGCTAACACTTGCAGTTCTACTTCTACTAACGTTTCCTACTGGAACATGCCAATGGCTGCTAATGGGGAATGAGAGACAGAAGAATTCGGCTTTTAGTTAACGCGCACGCTGCGAATTTTTTATTGTTCAACAACGCACAGGAGAAATCTCCCACCGGCACTACCTTGGAGGTCAAGATCTGGTACTAGCGTTAAGACTGGTTACGCACTACGACGGGGACGAACGGGTGCCGCTTTAAGGAGCTTCGGCCCTAAAAGTGCTCAAGGTCATCGCGCGCGCGTGACGTAACTTCTTTTCCTCGTGCCATCCATCCCTGCTTCGCTTCCAGAGCGCTTGTCGGGACGAGAGAAGGCAGAAAGCAATTACAGCGTGCGCCAAATCTCTGTAGCTCCGCTCGTACTTAACGGATTCTAAAAATTTTTTGTGGTGGTAGATTCGTGAGGCAATAACCTATTTTAATGAGGCCGTGGTTACTTGGAAACCTGTTTCAGGGCCCCTTTTAGTGTTAAAGTTTTAATTTATGAAACCACGATATGATTATGAGGGACGCCGTAGGGGAGGGCTCCGGAAATTTCGACTACCTGGGGCTCTTTAAAATACACCTAAATTTAAATACATCGGCTTCTAGCATCTCACGTCCATCGAAATGCGGCCACCGCGGCCCTGAATTCAATCCCGCGGCCTTTCGGTAAACAGTCGAGCAGCATAACCGCTAGACCACCGCGGTGGGTGAAACATCGAAAGTTAGCGCCACAATTAACTGCGTATGGACTAGTAGGCGCAACAGAAGGAATACGAAGGAATAAATTGGGAATAAAGATCAAAAGTTAGTAACACTCACACTGGTTAAACGTCTTCCTTCTATTTTGTACTTGTGAGCTGTATTGTTGTTCTTTTTTTCGTTTGGTTTTGTTTTTGTTTTTTGCGTAGTCATCACGTTCTCACTTATTCGTTATGCTCGCTGTATACGAACAAATGGAAACGAGCGTGACTTGTAGTATAATACCAAGCGTACATGTACGGTGCCTATGTAATCTCCTTCTATGTGCTCTTTGCTTCACTGCTGAGAATTCTACCGTAGTGCTCTGACCGCGGCACGGCGACATTTTTTTTTTATGTTAAGAACGGCAGCAGCCATATTATTGCCGAATTTTAACCGCAGATGTCCGTAATGACGCTAAAGTTTATCCGGAGGATAGAGGTAAATTTCCTCTGGTGGGCACACGGACACAAGCTCCGAGATATCATTATAATCATCTGATACAAACACACTTCTAATTCATACATGGACATATACTTCAGCGTGTAAGCATGTTTGCCCTTTGACTGAATCAAATGTTCGTTTACACATCTGCGTAACGTGTAGCTGGGTGCACTTACTGTGTCATACGCGTACCTTCCTTCATTCTTCCGACCCTTTGAATAACGTAAGGTAGTAAGTGTTCAGGATATAATGCTAAGATGCTGCTTTTTTTTCTGGTCATATTTTGAATTACTCATAGCAAGAATTCAAAGGTCTTTACAACTTACCACTTAGTGTATTGAAAAAAAGAGGGTCTGCACTCGAAATTAGGAAATATATAGTATGGTTTCTGCAGTCACATTGACACACACGTATTTTGTTTGAAATAACGTTTTTTTTTTTTTTCGTGGACGTGGCAATGCTGCCAGCGCAGTTATTTTAGAATATTGAGCAGAAAAATAATATGGTATCTTATATTTGGACCAAGGACATCTGAGCTGTCCACCCGGTAAATGTTAATCGTGCTTTCGTAAAGGTGCATGTATAATTTATAAGGCGCTGTTCCCGGAGAAAATCTACTGAAGTATTCCTATGGTAAATATTTTAGGCAGTAGCAACGCTCGGTTTCCACAGGGAAGCGGAACACAACCACGAAGGACAAAAATCAACATCATTTCAAATTCCATACCGGCTGTCACCGCTGCTATCCGCTTTCTGATAATACCGCATTCATTCTGCAAAACGGCCTCGCCGCATTATACGATTTAATGCATGGTCGCGTCAAAACAGACATTTATTTTCAACGATCCGGAATGTTGGGATGAGCATAAAAGGTATTAAGTGAAATGCGAAAAAAAAAAGAGCAGTTGCTTATGTTTAGGTTTATATTCATCTTGAATTTATTGTTAAACTTATTTTTATATGTATCTCGAAAAGTCGCTCAATAACGAAATTGCAAGTTTGTTCACCTTCCTTTGGGTCTTTCTTGTCAGATTTCTTTGAAGATTTAACCCAGAGCTAGCACTTCTAGAACTCAGATGCTTTTCACAAGCAGCGTATTTTAATTAACACTCACTGCGGATAGCCGAATTGTTGTAGCATTCTGCAAGAAGGAGAAAGAAGAATCCCGCGACAAAATCGAGTAATGAGCCGAGGAGTGTCTCGTTATGAAACCATTCACAGCTTTTTTCTTTTTAAAAGCTGCATCAATATATTCTCGGCATTCAAATCAGAAAAAAGTATAGTAGTGATCGTAATAAATAAATTATAGTGCTGTGCCTTCAGTGCCCGGAAGACAGAAATGATTAATTGGGAAAACAAAAAATGGTGCGAAATAAGGCCGACGCTTACTTACGCGACACATTCCTTATGACCTGCACCATCATATCTTTGCTACGTTATAATTAAAATGCTTTCATTCAAAGCTTTTTAAAAAAAATCTACGAAAGTTATTCGTACAAGCATTTATTGTGACGCAATATACCTGGTCATCGCTACGTCGCACGACTTTAGAGTGTTGATTAGGCAAATCCGCATGACTATGGTGAAGGTATAACAAATACATTTTCCCCAAAGTTATGCAGAAATCGGTAGCCGTCATTATCTGTATAACACGACTACTGCTGTCACGTTTTGCTCACTTCTGTAAAACGTGGTCGTCATCCTCGTACGTTCTACTTAATGATGGAAAATTGGGGACTAGTTATCTGAGTTAAAAGTGGCTCTGCAGGCAGTTTGAATAAGTTTCTTAGGTGAGTATTAGAGTCGACAGGTAGCTTTCCTGAAGGATAAGTGCTTATTTAAATTTATCTGTCCTGCTCGAGCAGTTAATAACAATGCACGAGGCTTGAGCCTACTGTTACACGTCCGTTCAGTTCACGGCATAATATGTTATCTACGCATCAAAGTAGCAGAATATATTAGACAGACAAGTTATGAAAGATCCAGAAGATCAGCCGGTTTTCAGAGCCTTTTCCCGCAATTTTTTCATACTCATTTTCATATTTACTATTAGAAACCCACCTAGCTGTAACAATTCGATTGACTATTTCCCTAATACTTTTTCAAACGCTTTCCGGTTCATACAAATGAAATTTGTCACAAGCCTTGGAAATTTTGTCACAGCTCTGTATGATTTCTTAGGGAAATCACACCATTCGTGCTTTTGTTGCGCAGTTTCTTTTCTATCATACCGTGAAAAGCCCATAGGAAAATCCGTGTATACATACGAGGTAAACAAATTTCGTATATCTCATGCCTTATGATTTGCCCGCGTAGGGCAGCACCATCCTGTATAGGCAAAACGATTCACGTCTGCCGAGAGGCGATAAACTCCGGACGGTTTGACCTTTGGTAATCCCCTGTAATCCTCTTTGATGCCGCAGAGATCAACGGATTAAAGGCAAGGTCTCTGTACAGGACAGGGTGCAACTGCTTGTAGACCAGGCACAAAAGCAATGAAGTCGTTGACCCGTGTGGCGATTGTGAACGTGAGGTGGCTGTCCTTTTCGGAACGAATAGATTGACGAAGTTTTATTTTGTTGTTGGATAAAAGATAACCTTTATGAACTGCATTCGTAGGATATAAGGCGATCCTACCGCTTAATTGGCAATCTTTGTAGTCGCAGGCTTACTTATGCGAGAAACGCTTAGAACGACAGAAAGTTGAGATATGCCAAGAATTCGTGATAAAAGAAAGTAGGCCTACAAACATGTACAGGCTTTGTGTTTGTGTTTATCATAATCTCTTCTCTGATGTTCGTGTTTGCACGCCATCTTCCCTTACCATGAGAAACGCCTACAGGTATTCCATATTGCCTCACTAAAGGTCTTTGTAATAGCTAGTCATAAATTTGATCATTGTTTTAGATAGCCTGAAGGAGTCTCTACACTCGCCGCCTTTGCTACAGAGTGGCGCTGACTAATACTCCCAGGATTGGTGTGCAGAAATACGCAACTTGGTGGACGGGAGAATGCCCGGCGACGTGGATCAATTGGTACAGCATTTCACGTGTAACTCGAAGGTGGTGTGTTCGGGCACCACCGTCGGCAAAGATGTTTCATCGTCCACTTTAATTCATTTCCATTTATGTCATAATTAGTACACTACACTTAAAAACTACAAATTGTGTGTTGCCTTCAGCAGGTTATGTCTAACAAGTGAACGAGCCCCTCGAACCATTCCCAATTTTACAGACAAAGGCACACTTGGCCAAGCAAGAAGAGAGAAGTGGCAATTTTTGTTGTGTGTAACACACCCATACACTTCAAATACCAGCATACCTCCGTCGGTTTGCGCTGGCCTACGGAGCAACCCTACACAAACCGTCGTTCATATGAACATATTCTGAGGGAAGGGTCGACATAGCCGTGCTACTCGCTATGTGATGGCTGACTCGTTGCCCTGCATTCAACGGCGGTAAATGTACAGTCACGTGCAATAATAGCAGACTGCCAAATCGAAAGTGCGGATGTGCAGATGTACTGCTATTTGACTATTTCAGGCAATGTGCCTCAAAAGCTTGCGGACTTCCGAAGAACTAGGAGCATTACCCATTTACAAATGTGTAGCGTAACGAAGTGGATGTGGTGTCTTGTTGACCGGCCGGCCTCTCCACCTTACATTCGTGTTTTCTTCTTCTCAGTAGCAATAATATGCGGTTTCAGTGAGTTTAGCATCAACTCTTTAGTTAATATTTGTATAATTTCAGACGCATTTATTTGTTTGCACAGGTTTAGAAGGCACAACATTAGGGCGGCTGTAGAGTAGCACCTGTATCGCACGTGAACTCTGTACAACGCCATGTATCGAATGAATCACGCCATACTAGCCCTCGCTTTATACAGCACCACAAATCATCATCTCATCAAGTATGTCCTTTAGTTCCATTCTCACTTTTTATCTGCATTAAAGAACTCTAAATGAAAACTTAAATGTTTACACCCATTACTCACCGTCTACTGCGCTTATTCGCAAAGCTAGTGTATCAAAAACAAAAAAGACGACGCCCTGACAGGCATGTTCAAAGGTCACCTCAATTTGCCGAGGAGAGGCGCGAAGCGATCGCTTGCGGCGAACACTTGAATCCATGCTGGGAGGTCACGCATCGATTGGAGGGGAAAGCTCCATAGTGGAATAGAGGTAAAAGGTTATAGTACGAAAGCGTAATCGTGTTTTATTGGAAATCACTTACCGGGAACAATTAATTTTCTTGTCGAAGTGTGCAAACGTTCCTGACTACTTTTCTGCTTCCCAATTGTTTCTGTCACTGTGGAAACGTTCGTAGTCAGTCCGCTGTAAGCGTCTCCTATAGCAGAAAAGCACCGACCAACTCCTCTTATTTTTATTTACCTCACTTTGAGTTACGGTTACCGCTTGCGTCAACGACGGCCGTGTGGGTTGCGAATCGGTTGTTTAACCCGAAGGCAGCTAAGGGAAGGCTTTTATGTTTCGTCGTAGCTATCATTGTTTTTTTTCCGTTACGTATACCGAGAATGAACTCTTTTGCGAAGAGTTCGTGGAAGCTCCAAATAGGTCAAAAGGCAGTTTAGGGTCTCTCCTGCAACACGAGCGGTTTTTTTCCTCATTACTGTTAAAAATCGCTTGTGGCGATGCACCGGTCACCGCTTTGGTCGCCCACCGCGCTCCTAAGTTTTTCCGTAATTCGGGAAAATACCCAAAGCATTCTAGAATCCTGCATAAAATCGATTTTTTTCTTTCTTTTTTTTTGTTTTGTGGGTGACACAAGTAAGGCGAAATTTTTGTCTAAGTGAATTCTGGTGATAAAATGACTAGCAATAAAAGCATTAGTCTTAACCCGTAGGCAGCGCGTCGCGTCTATGCCATTGTAATCGAGTTAGTTATGTTGACAGAAAACTGCAATGTATGCACATAGTCGTGAGACGACATAATGGGGTTTGAAAGGTAGCTTGTTGCTATGAGTCAGCGCCTGTCCATGTGTGTTTTTCTTGTCCGTGTTTCAGTGGCGCTGTTTTCAGTCGAGGTGGGCAGAGATGTTTGTGATTACGCTTTTGCTTTATTACTTGAATTCAACACATCTCTTGCTCAAGCATATACGCCTACGATTTCTTTTACTTTTGTAGCGACTCAAAGACGACGAAGAACTGCTTTGGCGGGGGAACGGGGGAAAGAGAAAGAAGAAGAATAAAATCTTCTGTCTCTGTCAGTGTTGGAATGTTACATTGGCGCAGTCTTCGACAGGATTAAGAACGCAACTATGTGGATAACTTTGACTTTATCCCGAAGTTCAAGTGACAGGCCATATTTTTCGACGTGCGACGTGGATGAAGAAACGTATGAATTGCCTGAAAGTGTCACGACTTCCGAACTACGTGAGTTCGTCGCTCAGAAAGCCGGGAAGACGCCGGAGGAGATCGACAACCAACCATCAGTGAAGATGAAACTGAAGTACTCCGAGTTTCAAGAATACATCATGAGGCCGCTTTTGAAAGCATCGTCAAGGGTTGCGCCAAGCAAAGAAGATTATTCCGTTGGCTTATGCCTCATGGAAATGCTCCACCGTCAGCAGCAGCACGCAGAGCGACAGCAGCAGTTCATGGATAGTCTTCTTGCCGTCATCCAGGCACAACAAAGATCCAACAAGGAGATAGCAAAGCCTGATCCATTTGATGGTGAAAGCACAAGGCCGGACACCTGGATCAAGTTCTACGAACACGCGTGTGAGGACAACTCGTGGCAAGAATCCAGTGAGCGCATCAGGAACATGCGTCCATTCCTTACCGGACTGGCTCGAAAGTGGTACGAGCTTCACTACGCTGGACACGAGACCGACACATGGGATGAATGGAAAAGCAGTTTCCTGGCAGCTTTCGACGAAAACCCCGTTGAAAGGTGGGACCGAGCATTTTTTTACAAATTTCGATCAGGAAAGCCCCTACAGTATTTTTATGAGAAAAGGCGGCTTCTTCAAATGGCAAACCCAGAACTTCCGGAGTCGGCGATAGTACCGCTCATTATTCACGGCCTTCCTAAGGAACTCCAGAGGCAGGCACAAGTGCAATCGCCAAAAACTGTCGAGGAACTTCTAGTTTCTTTCAGGAAACTCTCAATTGATTCGACTTCCCAGAACCCACGTCGGACAGATTACCATCCCGACAGGGCACCTTGGAGGTCACGTGATCCTGACAATTGGCATGGTCGAAACCGAGTGGTCAATGTAATCTCCGATGCCAGTAACGACCAAGAGCATATGGCTTCTTCGCATCCAGATGCAGCTGAAACAAAAAACGAATAAAAGAGGGTGCACAGTCCCATCTGACGACAAAATTTGAGACTGTTTTTCTAACGGCCCTTAACCTTCTGTATATCAAACTAAAGGTAAATGGTGAAGATGTTGATGCTCTCGTAGATAGTGGGGCATCTGTGTCTGTCATAAATGAGGCACTTGTAAAGAGGAAAGAACTTATTCGAGGGAGGTCGGTACAAGTACAAAGTTTTGATGGGACGAGACAAATTTACGATAAATGGGTGAGAACAAGTGTCTCTTTTCAAGGCCAGAATGCTGACATTGACGCTGTCGTAGTAAAAGGATGCGACTACAAATTTTTGCTTTCCCGACCTGATATGAAGACCCTAAAGTTAAACCTTTATTGGAATGATGAAGTGACTGTGGCGAAAGAGACGTGCGCCTCATTGAGTATCGCAGATCGCCTTATTACATGTGAAGACGACGTCCGCCGCAAGTTCCCCGAACTTGTCTGCTTAAGCAACTATCCACCAGCAACAACAAAATTTTCCGTTCCTTTCAAGCTGAAAGACGTTACACCGGTCAGGAGAAAGCCTTACAACATGTCACGCGAGAAGAAAGTTTGGTTGAAAAGTGAGATCCAAAAGATGTTAGATGCTGGCATAATACGACCATCGGTGTCTACGTTCGCCTCACCAATTACGCTGGCTCCTAAAGAAGATGGATCTTTGAGACTATGTACAGACTACCGAATTTTGAATCACCAAACGGACCTATTCCCTTTTCCTATGCCAAGAATTGATGGAATAATTGAGGAAACGGGAGGTTGCAAAGTCTTCTCCAGAATAGATCTTTGCAAAGGATTTTGGCAGGTACCACTCGAAGAGGAATATAAAATGTACACGGCCTTTGTCACTCCCTTTGACATATATGAGTACAACCGCTTACCTTTCGGGTGGAAGAACAGCGCTGCCTGGTTTCAAAAGATGATGAATGGCGTCTTGAAACCCTTTCTTGGAGTATTTTGCAACGTCTACGTCGACGATATATTAGTCTATTCAAAAGATGAAACGTCTCACGCTGAACATCTGACTGCTGTTTTGATCGCACTGAGCGTAGCTAAACTGAAAGTAAATTTTAGGAAGAGTGAGTTCTTCAAGACAAAAATTACATTTCTTGGACGCGTCCTGGATGGATTTACTAAAAGCACTAAGGAAGAATCCGTGGAGCGCGTAAGGCACATGAAGAAGCCAGATAGTGTACACGCGCTCAGAGTTTTCCTTGGACTTGCTGGACACTTCAGAAACCATAAAAAGTTTTGCGGCCCGAGCGAAACCATTGAACAATTTGCTTCACAAGAACAAAGATTTTATTTGGACTGATGAATGTGAAAAGGCTTACGATGACTTAGTATCAGCCATATCATCAGATCCGATCCTCACGCTACCCGATTTCGCTCTTCCCTTTGAACTGACGACAGATGCTTCCAACTTCGGTGCAGGTGCTGTTCTGTATCAGCGAAAACATGAAAGAGGAGCGCAAGTTATTGGCTACTATTCGTATACGTTTACGAAGGCAGAGCAGAACTACAGCACAACAGAGAAGGAGGCATTGGCTGTTGTTCTAGCAATGAGATATTTTCGATCTTACATCGAAGGTACAAAGTTCAAACTATTCACTGATCATCAGGCACTTACCCATTTGCTGAATGTTTCACAACCAAAAGGGAGAATAGCCCGATGGATCAGTGAAATCCAGCAGTTTGACTTTGAAGTCGCACACAGAATCGCGCAAGAATTGTCAGATGCCGATGCACTTTCTCGGCTTCCTGTAATCAGTGGCTGCGGGAAAAAGGAAAGTGTGAACTTACTCAAGCTCTGGGAAGGTACAGAGCAATAGATGCCCATAGGAAGAAAGTTCCAGGTTCCACCTACGTTGGTACAAAAGGTCCTTGAGCTGTATCATGACAGCCCACATTCAGGAGGACATGATGGGTTTTGGCGAACCTATTACAAATTGAGAAGGCGATTTACATGGCCAGGAATGAAGAAGGATGTCGCCGATTACATCAGCTCCTGTCACAATTGTCAACTCAAGAAGGCTAAATACAAGCAGAAAACGGACACTATGATATTCCCACCTCACGCAAGTGTGCCGTTTGAGACCGTCCATGTTGACTTCGCTGAGCTAAAGAAAAAAAAAATGCCAGGCCTGCGCGGAAAGCGCAGCACAGTCACAGCGAAAGCTGGAAGAGTGGCATTTCTAGAGCCCGTTCTAAACTCTCTTGGGGCTACTAATACAAGTACACTAGCAAAGTCCCCACTACGCCATAAATCACAATATTTGTGAAATTGGGAAGCACCTACAACGCGATTATTCGTCATTGTGCGCAGAAGCGAGGTTCCAGCTACACATATGTGAGGCATTATGTGCACTTTGTTTAAGTGACGACTGATGGCGATGAAGAATTGTGGCTCAGCCCTTCGTAATGGGTTGGAAGGTTTAAACGGCTCACCAGTTACGTAATTCGCATTGTGTGACGCCCGGTTGCTTTTTAACTCTCCCACCATGAAATATAATATACATTGACGTGAAAAAGAGAGACAGAGACAGGGGGGGAAGAACTTTGTCGAGACCCTGAGGAAATGGATGATGGGCTCATGGGCTTCCTTGGCAACCAATGCAAGTGCACTTGCGAGGAACCCACTACGCTATAAATCATAATTTCTGTGAAGTAGGGCAGCAGCCACTATGCCATTTTTCGTCATTCAACGGAGAGCCGTGGTACCCGCTAAAAACATGTAAGGCATCATGCGCACTTTGTTGGTGTTGTGCCTGATGACGATGAAGAATTATTGCAGAGCCCCTTGTAGTGGGTTGGAAGCATCCAACAGCCCACTCGTTGCGCAATTCGCGTTGTGTGACGCCTGGTTACAGAATTCGCGTTGTGTGGTGCGTGGTTGTTATTTCACTCTTCGACCACACTAAATTACATATGTTAATGTGAAGGAAAGCTATGATTTTTCAAGGGCTCGTTTATCTTTGTTAGACACAATATTAATGAGAACTAACAGACAATAACGCCAAGGAAAGTACAGGGGGTGTTATCTGTAGTATTTAGAATGTAAATGTGAAGAAAGTAAAGTGGACGAAAAGATGACTTGCCGCCGGCAGGGACCGAACCTGCGACCTTCGAATAACGCGTCCGATGCTCTACCACTGAGCTACGGCGGCGGTCATCCTCCCGTCCACTTTCTGGGGTATATATGTTGATTAAACCTAGGAGTGTAGTCAGCGCCACTCGCAGCCATGGCGGCGAGTGTGGAACACTCTTTTTTTGCCTCTTGGCGTCACGTAGCACGTGATCTTTTTACGAGTTGGCAGCTGACCAATAATCCCTCGCATACTACCTGAAGGCATTAAGTCTGCCAGGACGAGACCCTCGCTATGAATGAAGGAAAGCTATGATTTTTCAAGGGCTCGTTTATCTTTGTTAGACACAATATTAATGAGAACTAACAGACAATAACGCCAAGGAAAGTACAGGGGGTGTTATCTGTAGTATTTAGAATGTAAATGTGAAGAAAGTAAAGTGGACGAAAAGATGACTTGCCGCCGGCAGGGACCGAACCTGCGACCTTCGAATAACGCGTCCGATGCTCTACCACTGAGCTACGGCGGCGGTCATCCTCCCGTCCACTTTCTGGGGTATATATGTTGATTAAACCTAGGAGTGTTAGTCAGCGCCACTCGCAGCCATGGCGGCGAGTGTGGAACACTCTTTTTTTGCCTCTTGGCGTCACGTAGCACGTGATCTTTTTACGAGTTGGCAGCTGACCAATAATCCCTCGCATACTACCTGAAGGCATTAAGTCTGCCAGGACGAGACCCTCGCTATGAATGAAGGAAAGCTATGATTTTTCAAGGGCTCGTTTATCTTTGTTAGACACAATATTAATGAGAACTAACAGACAATAACGCCAAGGAAAGTACAGGGGGTGTTATCTGTAGTATTTAGAATGTAAATGTGAAGAAAGTAAAGTGGACGAAAAGATGACTTGCCGCCGGCAGGGACCGAACCTGCGACCTTCGAATAACGCGTCCGATGCTCTACCACTGAGCTACGGCGGCGGTCATCCTCCCGTCCACTTTCTGGGGTATATATGTTGATTAAACCTAGGAGTGTTAGTCAGCGCCACTCGCAGCCATGGCGGCGAGTGTGGAACACTCTTTTTTTGCCTCTTGGCGTCACGTAGCACGTGATCTTTTTACGAGTTGGCAGCTGACCAATAATCCCTCGCATACTACCTGAAGGCATTAAGTCTGCCAGGACGAGACCCTCGCTATGAATGAAGGAAAGCTATGATTTTTCAAGGGCTCGTTTATCTTTGTTAGACACAATATTAATGAGAACTAACAGACAATAACGCCAAGGAAAGTACAGGGGGTGTTATCTGTAGTATTTAGAATGTAAATGTGAAGAAAGTAAAGTGGACGAAAAGATGACTTGCCGCCGGCAGGGACCGAACCTGCGACCTTCGAATAACGCGTCCGATGCTCTACCACTGAGCTACGGCGGCGGTCATCCTCCCGTCCACTTTCTGGGGTATATATGTTGATTAAACCTAGGAGTGTTAGTCAGCGCCACTCGCAGCCATGGCGGCGAGTGTGGAACACTCTTTTTTTTGCCTCTTGGCGTCACGTAGCACGTGATCTTTTTACGAGTTGGCAGCTGACCAATAATCCCTCGCATACTACCTGAAGGCATTAAGTCTGCCAGGACGAGACCCTCGCTATGAATGAAGGAAAGCTATGATTTTTCAAGGGCTCGTTTATCTTTGTTAGACACAATATTAATGAGAACTAACAGACAATAACGCCAAGGAAAGTACAGGGGGTGTTATCTGTAGTATTTAGAATGTAAATGTGAAGAAAGTAAAGTGGACGAAAAGATGACTTGCCGCCGGCAGGGACCGAACCTGCGACCTTCGAATAACGCGTCCGATGCTCTACCACTGAGCTACGGCGGCGGTCATCCTCCCGTCCACTTTCTGGGGTATATATGTTGATTAAACCTAGGAGTGTTAGTCAGCGCCACTCGCAGCCATGGCGGCGAGTGTGGAACACTCTTTTTTTGCCTCTTGGCGTCACGTAGCACGTGATCTTTTTACGAGTTGGCAGCTGACCAATAATCCCTCGCATACTACCTGAAGGCATTAAGTCTGCCAGGACGAGACCCTCGCTATGAATGAAGGAAAGCTATGATTTTTCAAGGGCTCGTTTATCTTTGTTAGACACAATATTAATGAGAACTAACAGACAATAACGCCAAGGAAAGTACAGGGGGTGTTATCTGTAGTATTTAGAATGTAAATGTGAAGAAAGTAAAGTGGACGAAAAGATGACTTGCCGCCGGCAGGGACCGAACCTGCGACCTTCGAATAACGCGTCCGATGCTCTACCACTGAGCTACGGCGGCGGTCATCCTCCCGTCCACTTTCTGGGGTATATATGTTGATTAAACCTAGGAGTGTTAGTCAGCGCCACTCGCAGCCATGGCGGCGAGTGTGGAACACTCTTTTTTTGCCTCTTGGCGTCACGTAGCACGTGATCTTTTTACGAGTTGGCAGCTGACCAATAATCCCTCGCATACTACCTGAAGGCATTAAGTCTGCCAGGACGAGACCCTCGCTATGAATGAAGGAAAGCTATGATTTTTCAAGGGCTCGTTTATCTTTGTTAGACACAATATTAATGAGAACTAACAGACAATAACGCCAAGGAAAGTACAGGGGGTGTTATCTGTAGTATTTAGAATGTAAATGTGAAGAAAGTAAAGTGGACGAAAAGATGACTTGCCGCCGGCAGGGACCGAACCTGCGACCTTCGAATAACGCGTCCGATGCTCTACCACTGAGCTACGGCGGCGGTCATCCTCCCGTCCACTTTCTGGGGTATATATGTTGATTAAACCTAGGAGTGTTAGTCAGCGCCACTCGCAGCCATGGCGGCAAAAAAAGAGTGTTCCACACTCGCCGCCATGGCTGCGAGTGGCGCTGACTAACACTCCTAGGTTTAATCAACATATATACCCCAGAAAGTGGACGGGAGGATGACCGCCGCCGTAGCTCAGTGGTAGAGCATCGGACGCGTTATTCGAAGGTCGCAGGTTCGGTCCCTGCCGGCGGCAAGTCATCTTTTCGTCCACTTTACTTTCTTCACATTTACATTCTAAATACTACAGATAACACCCCCTGTACTTTCCTTGGCGTTATTGTCTGTTAGTTCTCATTAATATTGTGTCTAACAAAGATAAACGAGCCCTTGAAAAATCATAGCTTTCCTTCATTCATAGCGAGGGTCTCGTCCTGGCAGACTTAATGCCTTCAGGTAGTATGCGAGGGATTATTGGTCAGCTGCCAACTCGTAAAAAGATCACGTGCTACGTGACGCCAAGAGGCAAAAAAAGAGTGTTCCACACTCGCCGCCATGGCTGCGAGTGGCGCTGACTAACACTCCTAGGTTTAATCAACATATATACCCCAGAAAGTGGACGGGAGGATGACCGCCGCCGTAGCTCAGTGGTAGAGCATCGGACGCGTTATTCGAAGGTCGCAGGTTCGGTCCCTGCCGGCGGCAAGTCATCTTTTCGTCCACTTTACTTTCTTCACATTTACATTCTAAATACTACAGATAACACCCCCTGTACTTTCCTTGGCGTTATTGTCTGTTAGTTCTCATTAATATTGTGTCTAACAAAGATAAACGAGCCCTTGAAAAATCATAGCTTTCCTTCATTCATAGCGAGGGTCTCGTCCTGGCAGACTTAATGCCTTCAGGTAGTATGCGAGGGATTATTGGTCAGCTGCCAACTCGTAAAAAGATCACGTGCTACGTGACGCCAAGAGGCAAAAAAAGAGTGTTCCCACACTCGCCGCCATGGCTGCGAGTGGCGCTGACTAACACTCCTAGGTTTAATCAACATATATACCTCAGAAAGTGGACGGGAGGATGACCGCCGCCGTAGCTCAGTGGTAGAGCATCGGACGCGTTATTCGAAGGTCGCAGGTTCGGTCCCTGCCGGCGGCAAGTCATCTTTTCGTCCACTTTACTTTCTTCACATTTACATTCTAAATACTACAGATAACACCCCCTGTACTTTCCTTGGCGTTATTGTCTGTTAGTTCTCATTAATATTGTGTCTAACAAAGATAAACGAGCCCTTGAAAAATCATAGCTTTCCTTCATTCATAGCGAGGGTCTCGTCCTGGCAGACTTAATGCCTTCAGGTAGTATGCGAGGGATTATTGGTCAGCTGCCAACTCGTAAAAAGATCACGTGCTACGTGACGCCAAGAGGCAAAAAAAGAGTGTTCCACACTCGCCGCCATGGCTGCGATTGGCGCTGACTAACACTCCTAGGTTTAATCAACATATATACCCCAGAAAGTGGACGGGAGGATGACCGCCGCCGTAGCTCAGTGGTAGAGCATCGGACGCGTTATTCGAAGGTCGCAGGTTCGGTCCCTGCCGGCGGCAAGTCATCTTTTCGTCCACTTTACTTTCTTCACATTTACATTCTAAATACTACAGATAACACCCCCTGTACTTTCCTTGGCGTTATTGTCTGTTAGTTCTCATTAATATTGTGTCTAACAAAGATAAACGAGCCCTTGAAAAATCATAGCTTTCCTTCATTCATAGCGAGGGTCTCGTCCTGGCAGACTTAATGCCTTCAGGTAGTATGCGAGGGATTATTGGTCAGCTGCCAACTCGTAAAAAGATCACGTGCTACGTGACGCCAAGAGGCAAAAAAAGAGTGTTCCACACTCGCCGCCATGGCTGCGAGTGGCGCTGACTAACACTCCTAGGTTTAATCAACATATATACCCCAGAAAGTGGACGGGAGGATGACCGCCGCCGTAGCTCAGTGGTAGAGCATCGGACGCGTTATTCGAAGGTCGCAGGTTCGGTCCCTGCCGGCGGCAAGTCATCTTTTCGTCCACTTTACTTTCTTCACATTTACATTCTAAATACTACAGATAACACCCCCTGTACTTTCCTTGGCGTTATTGTCTGTTAGTTCTCATTAATATTGTGTCTAACAAAGATAAACGAGCCCTTGAAAAATCATAGCTTTCCTTCATTCATAGCGAGGGTCTCGTCCTGGCAGACTTAATGCCTTCAGGTAGTATGCGAGGGATTATTGGTCAGCTGCCAACTCGTAAAAGATCACGTGCTACGTGACGCCAAGAGGCAAAAAAAGAGTGTTCCACACTCGCCGCCATGGCTGCGATTGGCGCTGACTAACACTCCTAGGTTTAATCAACATATATACCCCAGAAAGTGGACGGGAGGATGACCGCCGCCGTAGCTCAGTGGTAGAGCATCGGACGCGTTATTCGAAGGTCGCAGGTTCGGTCCCTGCCGGCGGCAAGTCATCTTTTCGTCCACTTTACTTTCTTCACATTTACATTCTAAATACTACAGATAACACCCCCTGTACTTTCCTTGGCGTTATTGTCTGTTAGTTCTCATTAATATTGTGTCTAACAAAGATAAACGAGCCCTTGAAAAATCATAGCTTTCCTTCATTCATAGCGAGGGTCTCGTCCTGGCAGACTTAATGCCTTCAGGTAGTATGCGAGGGATTATTGGTCAGCTGCCAACTCGTAAAAAGATCACGTGCTACGTGACGCCAAGAGGCAAAAAAAGAGTGTTCCACACTCGCCGCCATGGCTGCGAGTGGCGCTGACTAACACTCCTAGGTTTAATCAACATATATACCCCAGAAAGTGGACGGGAGGATGACCGCCGCCGTAGCTCAGTGGTAGAGCATCGGACGCGTTATTCGAAGGTCGCAGGTTCGGTCCCTGCCGGCGGCAAGTCATCTTTTCGTCCACTTTACTTTCTTCACATTTACATTCTAAATACTACAGATAACACCCCCTGTACTTTCCTTGGCGTTATTGTCTGTTAGTTCTCATTAATATTGTGTCTAACAAAGATAAACGAGCCCTTGAAAAATCATAGCTTTCCTTCATTCATAGCGAGGGTCTCGTCCTGGCAGACTTAATGCCTTCAGGTAGTATGCGAGGGATTATTGGTCAGCTGCCAACTCGTAAAAAGATCACGTGCTACGTGACGCCAAGAGGCAAAAAAAGAGTGTTCCACACTCGCCGCCATGGCTGCGATTGGCGCTGACTAACACTCCTAGGTTTAATCAACATATATACCCCAGAAAGTGGACGGGAGGATGACCGCCGCCGTAGCTCAGTGGTAGAGCATCGGACGCGTTATTCGAAGGTCGCAGGTTCGGTCCCTGCCGGCGGCAAGTCATCTTTTCGTCCACTTTACTTTCTTCACATTTACATTCTAAATACTACAGATAACACCCCCTGTACTTTCCTTGGCGTTATTGTCTGTTAGTTCTCATTAATAATATGTTAATGTGGTTCCTTCTGGACATGAGGCCTGTATAGCGTCGTTTTGCAAGGCAGTTCCAAGCACCGGCATGGTTCTGAGGTACAACACTGGGCTCCCACTCAGAGGACCCAGGTTCGAACCCCGTTCCATCCTGGAAATTTTTTCTTATTTCGTTTTTTTTCTTATTTCGAGCGATAGTGGTTACGGACACCGGCGGCGGCGGCGGCGGCGGCGGACAACTACGCCACCAAAAACGGCCGTTGAAATGATCTCATAACAGCTTTCGCTGTAAAAGCGAAGGCGTGAGGAGAACTCAGTCTTTCTTAGTATGCATTGACGAATGCTCAAGGATTGTTGCGGCCAAGCCAGGAAGGGAGAATGCGCAAACCGTCATAGCACTACTGAACAGGGACATGTTTAAGGGACTGAAATGCATTGTATCTGACAATGGATCGGTATTTAGGAGCCAGGAACTTGCTAAGTGGGCACAAGAAAAAAACATCACTCTGAAGTTCAAAGCCCCATACCACCCGTCAGCCAACGGGCTCGCAGAACGGGTCATACGGGACATAAAACAATACATAAGCATGTACCCGGAATTCCCAGGAGGGTGGAAATGTTGCCTACAAGCAGCAGTGTCGCATCACAATAGATCCCATACAAGTGTTTTGGGAGGCAGTCCCCAGTATGCAGCCTTCGGTGAACCGGCGTATCTGCCTGCAGACGACACGCTGGAAATCAAGACAAAACTACACCTTGAGGAGACCAAGAAGACTGCAGAGAGCCAAAGAAAACACAGGGAGTCGCTTAAACGAGCGTTTGACAAGCGTCATAACAACAAGATCCCCAATATTACTCTAGGTGATCTAGTTTTGATACGGAAAGGCTATGACAGTCATAGTACAAAACTGTTGGGACCATTTAAGGTGACCAAGACGGCTACAAAAGACGGAATACTTAAGACAATCGGCTACGTAACGGAAGACGGTGGCATGGAAATAGCTGCCATCAGCAATGTGATTCCCTATATCCAGCGGAGGGACGAAAACAAAGCCAGGGAGAGTGTAGCGACTCAAAGACGACGAAGAACTGCTTTGGCGGGGGAACGGGGGAAAGAGAAAGAAGAAGAATAAAATCTTCTGTCTCTGTCAGTGTCGGAATGTTACAACTTTGCTGAAGGAATAGATCCGTTGTCCGTATTAACACGAAAGCGTTTTATGCAGCAGTCCACCAAGACTTTCATTACTCATTTCCGTCACGGAAATACGTCAGCAAAATGTAAACAATGAGATGGCAAATAAAAATGTTCTGTACACTGGAGTGGAACCCACAGCTTCTCTGTTCGCGACGATAGGTGACGGACGCTCTAACCACTGCGGTCCGGTCACACACGCATGAGGCTTCACGAACGCGCATTTTATCACTCACGCTTTCCTCTCACAGTACCCTTGGTTCGCGGGGTGTTGTCGCCGTCTGGGAGTGGTAAGGTGAAGTAATGCATGGCCTCCGCCATTAGCTCCAGCAACGTGCCGTTGTACCGTTTCCGTACCAAACAGCCGTCCCATTCGGCGCGTTTCCAAAAAAGTGTAATTTTGACAACGCCTTACACCGCGAGGTGGCACCTTTAGCCCAAGCCTCGCTCATAGCATCCATCCATATTCGAAAATAACTCTTCGACGGTCGCCTGGCTATGACACCGCGTTCCCAGATCGAACCATGAGAAATCACGGCCAGAAGAGGGGAGACACGACGCGCGTCACGTTTCCCGTCGCGTTTCTAGCCCCGTCGTGGTGTGATCTTTCTGTTAACTCTTTAACATTCCGCGGGATGGCGACCTTAACCTAAGTTCAGTAAAGAAGCTCAGCTTCCAATAACTGACGCTTTTCTGGCTGTCACATCGCTTTCTCTGATTGCGTTCTCCCCGTGCGAATGGAATGGCCTGAGCAACACTAGCACCGGTGCGTTGCCGGATTCAATCTCGGACACCACGAGTAATGAATCATGACTCTAAAAAGCACCGACTGCGAGCGCTTCGGCAGTCTCAGCGCGGTGGAGGCTTTCGCTGCGATATTGTAGAAATCTCTAAGGTCAGTAAATTGCGGCGTCCACGCTGATTCGATGCGGTGACGACTCGGTTACGCGATTCGCCTTCCGCGTCAGTGTGAGACGCCTCCTCACCAACGTAGGGCCGCTTCCAAGTGGACTAACAGTGTTTGTACGCCGCCTACAGCTTGTAGTGCACTGGCACCGACTGCTAGGGAGCGCACACCTTGCCGTTTCTCTCCTCAAATGACGACGCTCTGAAAGAGTGCATGTCTAGTTAGTGTTTGTTATGTGCATGTTGAATCAATCTTTGCGCGGATTCACCATATGCTGTGTCCGGGTGTATGTTAACTACTACAGCTACCACGAAGGTTTCAATCATGTTCATGGACGTTAGTCGTGGGACGGAGATGTCCCAGCAGGCGTCATTCTGCGGGCGTCCACATCAGGCGGTGCCATTGCTGTTAAACACCAATAGACATTGTGCGAATTCTCGTATATCAATGTGTAATAAACATTCAACTACTTCTGCGAGGACTAGTTTCACTTTCCTGTTATACCGATTTATATATGACTGAAGGATCAACCATGATTTTTTTTGTTTTTAATACGCATTATATTAAATACCGTCATCAAGAAAAAAAGTGCCTGAATAGCCGAATGCTTAGGACGCTCGCCTTCGGATCAACGATACGCGGGTTCGAATCCCGCCTCGTGAAAAACCTTTTTTTTTTTCAGTTTTCGCAATTTTCTATTGACCATTGCAAGTAGATCTATACAGAATCAAACCAGCAATTATTATCACAAACGCGAGTAAACATCGAAAAAATATACCTCTTATGCTACTCAGTATGACATGAGCTAAAGAAGGGAATTGGATAGAGGCAATACAAGCTGCGACAATTGTGCCAGATGGGCAAAGTCTTCAACGCGACTAATGTACGGTTGGCTTCTACACAAGAAAAAGCTGTTATGTATCTGTGCTTTAAATGGGGGAGCGGGCTCAATTCATCAATGTTTTGTGTCTTGGCGCAGTCCGGCCATCTCAGTGCGTCTTCGCCGTGGCTGCCAACGTAATGATTTGTTACTAGTGCGATTGAGGCAGAAAGTGAATGGGTAACGTGCACATTCCCACTCAAAACATTGTTACAGGTCAATTCGCGCTACGCACAAATAAATATACGGCTCTGTGGCTTCTAAACTAAACTATGTTATACAGAAGCTGGGATCGCTTACCATCTGCCAAAGGAAGAATGAGGGATTGATTTGCGTAAACACGTTTGCCACGTTTTTCATCAAGTATGTTGGAATGAGCATTAAATATGCAGGAGAACAAAAAAATCACAGCATATCCACGGAGTGAATGATGATGAGTGGGCGAAGCTGCGGAGGTTCATCGGTAAACCGTGAATCTTCCGTGAATTCTGCCCAGTACATCATCACCGACGTGAGATCGGGCGCGTTTATACTAAAGGTTCGATGAGTTATGACGACTTGCAGCTCACTTTAATTTTACATGTACGCTGTGAATTTTCATTGTTTAGAAAACCATTGCTTTAGAAAACATCTGGCGTCTTTCATTAAGCAGCTGGCGTCTCTTCGTTTTGCTTTAGAAACATCTGGCGTTCTTTCGTTTTGCTTTTACAAAACATCTGGCGTCTTTCGTTGGTTTATTTCATCAATCAACGGCGTTTTGAACAAAATTTTTATTGTTTAATCACGCACAGGAGAAATCTCACCAGGCACTACCTTGGAGGTAAACAATGGCTGCTAATGGGAATGAGAGACAGAAGAAGTCGGCTTTTAGCTAACACTTACACTTCTACTTTTACTAACGTTTCCTACTGGAACATGACAATGGCTGCTAATGGGGAATGAGAGACAGAAGAATTCGGCTTTTAGTTAACGCGCACGCTGCGAATTTTTTATTGTTCAACAACGCACAGGAAAAATCTCCCACCGGCACCACCTTGGAGGTCAAAGCGTAAGACTGGTTACGCACTACGACTACTACGACTACGACGAGGGACGAACGGGTGCCGCCTTAAGGAGCTTCGCCCCTAAAATCACACCATCTCCCGCTAAATGGGACCAGAGGCGATGCGAAGCAGCGTTTCGGCATGTAGAGCCCGCGTTTCAGAGGGGGAGTTGAGAGGGGAGGGGAGAGTGGGAGGGAGAAAGTGGGGAGGGGTAGGGGGAAGTGAAGAGGCAGAGGGGAGATGAGGAGGGGAGAGAGGAAAGTGGAGAGGGTGAGGAGGTGTGTGGAGAGGGCTTGCGCATGCGCAGTAAGGGTGGTCACGCCGCACACCACCACCACCGGATTGAACTCCGCTATAAGATGCTTCACATCTAAAAACCTCCTCGGTGGTGGAGTACATTTGAGGCCGCACCAACACTCACGCAGAACACACAGCAGGTTGCTTGATAAAGCACAACGAGTCAAGGGGATCACTTGGAATATAAGTACGAGTCGCCTAACTGAATGCCCGGGAAACGTCACAAGCGATCCGTGAATTTACAAGCGTTACCAGATCGCTACTACTGTTGAGCTCTTTTATAGACAGTCATTGCATTTTTTCGGTCTACTGAGAAATATCGCGGAAGCAACGTCTGGTTCCAAACGTAAGAAATGGGCTTAGCTTAGTATGGGTCGCTTGCCTTGCACTCTTTACGCACGTCACGTCGGAAGTCGTCGCCCAAGCTTTGAGCGGCCATAAAAGTTCTTGATTCCGCGGGTCGCTACGGAGGGCAATTGAATTACGCTGCACAAAGGCCCATTCTTTTCTCCCACAGCAACTTCATCTCACTTTAAGCCGTTATTTCACCCTGAGCACGATGCAAACAGCAACCCCTGCACACTTATTTCTTGTATCTTCTGCTCCACGTTCAGCTTATGAACCGCGCATTTCCACCGCAGATATTCTGATGACTTCGCTTGTTCTTTGCGAAGAGCCTTGTTGAACCAATCGTTTTTTTTTTGTTTTTTTTTTACAGCGAAAGTTGTTATGAGATCACAACAAGGGCTGTTCTTGGCGCCATAGTTGTCCGCCACCGCCACCGCCGCCGGTGTCCGTAACCAATATCGAGCGAAATAAGAAAGAAAAATGAAATAAGAAAAAATATCCAGGATGGAACGAGGTTTGAACCTGGGCCCTCTGCGTGGGAGCCCAGTATTCTACCTCAAAGCTATGCCGCTGCTTTTTATTTCTTTCTTTCATGGTATTTATTCAACATAGACATGGCACTTGAACGGAATTTAATACAGACAAAGAACTAATATGTTCATTATGCTCTTATCGCGACACAATGATTAACAGACGGCACTATAAAATTCTCAATCATCTCTATAGCGAATACATCAAGTGACGCTATAGCAACGGCCTTAGCATATAATTGGAAGAGCCATGCCGATGCTTGAAACTGCTTTGCAAAAAGACCCTATACAGGCTTCATGTCGAGAAGGAACCACATTAACATAAGTAATGCAGTGTGATAGAAGAGTGAAACAACAACCATGCATCACACAACGCGAATTCTGTAAGCAGGCGTCACAAAATGCGAATTGAGCAACGAGTGGGTTGTTGAATGCTTCCAACCCATTACAAAGAGCTCTGCCATAATTCCTCATTATCATCAGCCACAGCATCAACAGAGTACGCACAATGTCTTACAGGTGTTTAGCGGGTACCATGGTTCTCCACAGAATGGCGGAAAATTGCATAGTGGCTGCTTATTTCACAAAAATTATGACGATTTATAGAGTAGTGGCTTCCTCGCAAGTGCACTTCTATTGGTTGCCAAGGAAGCCAATAAGGCTCCCATGATTCATTTCCTTAAAGTCTCAATAAAGTTAATCACCTCTCTCTCTCTCTCTCTTTCTCACGTTAACGTATGTTATAAAGCGTGCTTGGAGTTAAGTAACGACAGTAAAAAAATTGCGTTTTGGTCTCTTTGCCTCCACTATCCGCGACACATCTATTATTTTTTGCTTGCGCATTTTCAATATTGTATCTGGCTCAGGTCGACGCCAATTTGGATATTCGATCCGTAGAAGTGGGCTAAAATAATCACTGAGGCATTGCTGTCTTGCCTGCTGTTGTAGACACCCCTTGGCGCACTTTAATTTCTTTTAGCATGCAGCATCCCAGCAGTCCCGAAAAAAAGTATTCTATAGGATGCTGTGAGACTGAAGTCAGGATTGCAGTCAGGTACGCGATATAATGTCATAGGTCAATGAGTCGTCTCTACGGGCCTTACCAAATACTACATGGCTCGATTCCCGTCTCATTAGTTTCCGGGATTTGCATGCCAATATGTCTAGGTGAGCTGCGTGTGAGGCTTCTGCGGCCTGACCTTTCGACATCTACCTTAACCTAAGCAGACTAGCGTATCCAGAAATGGCGCTCCACTAAACAGAGCCCGCGATACGAGAATATAATCCCTGAAACTCGTGCTCAGAATCAACCCGAATCTCAATGCAGGATCCTCGCTAGAGACTTGCACACATATTTTTATGACGACGAATTATGCTAGACGGCAATGCTTCGCAAAGATAGAAACTAAATCGCCGAATACGAACCATGTCCGTCTATTATACCGCATCCACTTAAAACAATGGGAACGTAATAGAGCAGCGGTTTTTGCGCTGCAAAACTAATCACACTATTTTGCACCCTATAGCCTATGCCAGTTGCGTATTCTTTTTTTTTTCACTTCTCCATCCTTTATTCCTGCTGCCGCCATACGATTTCGAAAGCGTCGTGCCTTTGTTGACGTGATTGCGTTCTAATCAAAATGAACAAGAATGAACACGTGTGCGGTTATCATTATTAGCGATTCCCTGTTAGAGAGGTTACAGACAAAACTATAAAACGAAATCCAGCTACTGTGAACCTGGCGAAAAGAGAAACGCTTCACGTTATTTAAGTTTCGTGCAACAATAACCCGGTGAATTAGCTTTACTTCCTACGGGAATTCCTGCTCTTATTCTGAACAGTTTTAGTATTTTATGAGGGCATGCTGCACACTAAAATAGGCAGAATTTTTTCGTATTCCAATTACGAAGTCGACCTCTTGTATTTTTTTTATTTTATAAATATAAATCCAAGTGCACTTAAGGTTGCTCGTTCCTCAAGTATACATAGATGTGTTTGAATATATTGATAATAGTGACTTAATCCCCGTTTTAGTATAATTTATCCGCAACAATTTTCCCATGAGTTACACACTTTCTGGCTGGTAATATTGTATTGCGAGTGCTAATTCACAGCTCTAACTGTGCCGAGACCAAAGACGTCTCTCATATTAGTATTCATAAGGATAACACAAGCCTCGCATGACATCAACAATCACGTGAACTTTCCTTCGCCTATTTTATTTGCAGATCTTCCTTTATTATTTCTTTAGTTTTCCTTTTTTTTACCTCTTTCCTTCTTAGCGTAAGAGTAGCCGCTGCCTCTTCCAGTGGCAATATTCAATCCTGAATGCTAAATTTCAAAACGGTACACTCGATACATTCTCGCCATTTTGCTGAGCTGTAAAGTCGATGCGATGCTTTTTCATCATAATGTTACGTCGCGTTGCACGCTTGCTTCACCATCGCACGAATTCCTCAAAAATATCGCGTTACTCGGGTTTTCAAGTTGCGGCTGTTTATCTTTCGATTCTTAATTAGCCACACTGCTCTGTCTCCCTACCCTTCTACCCTGTCGTAAACAACACTGCCTGAGAGAATAATAAGCAGAGAAAACAGAGAGACAAGAAACTGTTGTCAAGATGCGTTATTACCTGATATCTTGAATTTCATGATCACGTGGCCAAGCAGAAAGGAGAGAGGATAATGTGTCAAACATTTGCTTTTACTTCGTTGTATTGGAAGCAACGAAACGCCGGGCGATAGTTTCGTGTAGTGGCTTACCTCACTCCTTCCTAATTTGTTAGCGCTCCTGTGATTCATCTTAAAGCCGCACACAAAAACACAAGAAAGAACTCATGACACGAGCTCTCGCGTCGTCAGTTTTCCTTGTGCATTCGTGTGTGTGCGCGGTTTATAGATGAAGCTACACCAACTAGTGCGAATTACTACGCTCATTAGAACAGTCGATTGCAAAGAAAAAGAACGCGACAGTTGTGACACACACACACGCACACGCACACGCATATATATATATATATATATATATATATATATATATATATATATATATATATATATATATATATATATATATATATATATATATATATATATATATATATATATATATATGAAGAAGCTTTTCCAATGGGCCAAACGTACTTGGGAAGAGAAACGACACAACTCAGCGGTTAATTTTATTTACCAGCGGTTTCGACCGGAGGACCGGTCTTCGTCAGGGCTTATGAGCAAATACAGCGCTATGCGAACATCCAAAATCGTTGTGGTCACTCTTAGTTGAAGGAAGGAAAGAATAACCACAGAGCTCACGCGCGTACTCTGCCAGATCTCCCTTTCTCTAAACATCTGAGTTTGCCAGAACACTCATTCGACAAAATACGCGTCACCCTCCTGCAGTCAGGCTTCCGCAGCACTCGTGAACGGGAACAAAGAGAGTCCTATCTCATCCACAAATTTGAAACAGTGACACACGGCATAAATTAAAACATGGGGAACCTCTCGTTTCTTCGGTCATGCAAACGTTAGTAGACGGGAAATGAATCCTGACCGTTGTAATTCGTGCTGTATGCTAAAATGGAGTATCGAACAAGTATCTGGGGGAGCGGACCGACTGGAGACCTTTGCATATTCTGTACTTATGTGCTTTTTTGTCGGCATGTTCTTCTTTTTTATGTTTTATTTTCTCCCGACTTTTCAGTATTCAATGCATACCTTTCCCACACCTTACCTTTGCCTTTTGATTATTATATTTTTGCAACGTTTTATTTGTTTTATTCTCATTTTCTTCCTTTCTTTCTTAACTTATTAATTCATTTTTTAAATGGGATAGGCTGACATGCACTACATTTTTCCACCACAGGCGCCTCGGGGAGCCGCGCTAACAGGGCAGGATTCTTGTACTCACGCCGCCACTTCGACACAGACACGAGGGTTAACGTGTAGTTCACAAACGGCCTCGTGCGCATGCACAATCTGTGCCCCCACACACACGCAACGGGTAAGCGACAAAAGAACATCGACCCCCCCCCCCTTTTCCCCTCTGGAAGTGACCGCAAAAGGCGCGATATCGGGGCTTGCTCTGCCACGGATGCACCCGTCGCAGCAAGTAATTGCTGCCACTCAAGAAAAGCAACAATGCCCCCCGCAACCTTCAAAGGCGTGCCGCGGAAGCCGCGCTCTGCGTTTTGTTGCCCTTCTGCCATTTCTATTTTTTATTTATTTATTTTTCTTTTTTTTCCCGCCTGCATCTACGGCACCTGCTCAACTCTGCCGAAACGGCGCTTATTTCCCCATTCTCTTCTTCGCTTGCTCTAGCGAATGAGCCGAGAGGAACTGTTTGACACACTATACGTCGCCGCTGTCAACTTGATTGATTTATTATTTCCTCCCTTTCCTTCTTTCAACTAAGAGTGACCACGACAATTTTGGATGTTCGCATAGCGCTGTATTTGCTCATAAGCCCTGACGAAGACTGGTCCTCCGGTCGAAACCATTGGTAAACAAAATTAAGATAACCCTTAGTTGTGTCTTTTCTCTCTCTCTCTCTCTCTCTCTCTCTATATATATATATATATATATATATATATATATATATATATATATATATATATATATATATATATATATATATATATATATATATAGCTTGCACCGTCACGCGCGCCAACTGGCTGACGCGGGCCAAGAAACCACCGCCAACTTATCGGCATACCGCTGCAACGGAGCCGGCGAGTCGCGGCCGCAGCTAATTTCGTTTGCTCAAACCACGGCTGAGAGCAGCACCTTCGCTGCGCGCGAATGCGCTAGTCACGTGGATATTTTTTTTTTATTTATTTCGCGGGATTTTTTCGCAGCTTGGAAAGAATGGGATACGTGAGACGTTCTTTATCGCAAATAATGCATTGGGGGGTTTCTGAAGGCGCTCTCGAACTTTGCAAGTCGCATTTCTTGCCTAAAGTGAAAATTTAGCAATTTAGTTAAATAAGCCTAATTAACAAATTCATTAATTACAAAACAATAAATTGTCTGTAGTGGCTCTCTGCAATTTGCAACTGATTTGACTCGCGTGCCTCGAATACTGTATTTTTTATCCCTTTGCTAAAGATAGTTGGGACAGCCGGTATAATAAACAATCTAATGACTACGCAAGCCACTGTCAAGCATTGCTCGAATACGCCGACGACGGCTACTGATGATATGCACATTAACGCATCGTAGCGTGCACTTCGTTGCGATAAAACTAGCATCGCTGCTCTTACGTGAGTTACGACGTTAGGTCGGACCTAACGAGCTACCCTTCACACGCTAGTGTATTTCATGTGCCTGGTAAGTCCGCGATATGCCCAAATAACTACTAAAATTACACAGAGACGTCGATCCACCTCGTAAGGCTTGGGTCAAAGTAAAAAATTCGGCATAGTCTGCTACTCACTGACTGCTTCGATGAAATGCATTCCCACAGTGTGTGGGATCTGCCGAATTTTTTTATCTTATGCCACATTTTTTTTTCCTATTTTAGATGTAGCTGAGCACACGCGGTCAAGCTTTACACAAGTACAATAATCCGAAAGACGACTTGAAGATAGAAGCGATCAGCGAGATTTACGGCGTCTGCACTAAGTTCTATTTCATTCGTAACCGTTCGTTGTGAAAAGCATCTGGCGCACGCATTGCCTCCCTATACGTGTCGCTCCAAGTTCTGACGTATGATCAAGAATACTTTTTTTTTCGCTGTAGGTCGCTTGCCTTTTTCGTATGCGGATTCTTTAAAGTGAAGAATCTGAGCAGCGAGACGAACGAGACAAAAACTGTGCCACACAGAAAAATCATATTGACCAGGTAAACAGAAAGAAGTCGCAGAAAGAATAAGTCAAGTGGCAGGGTTGTCCTTTCCGTTCACTTGGTGACGCCTAAGCCTATTGAACGTGTCACGTTTTGACATCTTTAGTGCGTGCGTGAAAATGTTTTCAAAGTGATTCAGGTGTAGACCACGCAGAAAACCTTCGCGTTTTCTGTGAGATGGATGTGGGCAAACGGTAAAAAAAAAAAATGTAGAGCAGTCGAGCTGATGGGCCAACTTCTCAAAGGGTATTTCCTTTTTGCTTCCGTTTTTACGGTCGCCTTTAGTTCAGCTTCGCGAACAAAACCTGTTGTTTATCGTTCGTCTTTCACGCGTCACAATTCTCGTACGAAATGCAATACGAACACGCGCGTTGCTGTCACAACCAAAACCAGACAATAGAATGGAAATCACTTCTGATCGAGTGAGATTGACGGAAGCCGAAATCGGCCGAGCCTTTTTTGTGGCACCCTCGGGAAACGTGAGCGAGAATTGTGATGTCGATGCTTTTCCCCGTAGCATGAAGAGGCGGCTTGAAGCGCTCTGGTGGACGGTACACATTTTCGGCTTCAGCTCTTATATGGAGGCGAAAGCCTTAGATGCCTCAGCAAACGCTAAAAGTGGCTGTCAGCGTCTTCGCCGTTGGCAGCGTCCACACGAGTGATGCAAAATATCATTATCATGTGATGGCGTCACCCATTGACGTCATCGTGATGCCACAGGTCTGCCAAATGTGTGACGTCTTCGTGAAGTCACTATGACGTCACATGAAATCGCCGCTTGGTCAAAGGCGGACCGATCATGGAGACACTTCTATTTCAGATTAGTTAGTGACGATTTTGTTCCCTTTCCCTGTCGGACTGTGACTTGTATGCCGACGTAGTTCAGTACGTTTTCTGTGGTCAGCATTTAAAAAAAAACGTTTTTTTCAATATTTTGTTTTCAGCAACGCCCCTGACATCGTTTTTTGTACAAGGACTACGTACATTTTTTTTTACGAAGGGGTTTAAAGTGCATATATGATTCGCATTTTTTTGTTCCGGAAGGTATACCTTAATCATCGAATTTCTGTTCAGGTAGGCTGCAGCAAGACGGTAATTATGACCAAACCGTACTACGCCCTCTGCACCACAACACACGCAACATCGACATGGCTCACGTCATTGCGGCCAAATTAGCCAACTCTAAGAGCCAAAACTTCAGTGTCGTTGCAAAAGCCAAATCTCGCGAAGAAAGAAAACACTACGCTCTTGAATTGAGGTGTCCTTACTCGCCAGTATTTCGAAAGTGAAAGCGAAATTGTGTAACCTGTGTCGAGGGGTGAGGTGATCTCAGGGTCATTAGCGAATTACGGTAGCCTTTAGCGCACCTGCCATCATATTTCCTCCGAAAATAAGGACCCAACATAATCTAATCCTCGTCTTCACTGCGGCCGTAATTTGCTACACAAACAATGAGCGTCGGATTGTAAGATTTCGCAAGTGTGGTAGACGAAGCTCATATTATGCCCGGGGAGCTTGCTTCTTTGCCAATGACCCGTAGCAAGTGGGCGCCGATGAACGAGCATAAAGCAAGCAAGCAAGCTTTATATGTTCACTCCTTATTGACAACATTTCTTTGAGAAAAAAAGAAAAGAACCCACGGCCATAAGACAACGTTATTCTGATGTTTATATACTAATTTCTCTTCTGCTTGCCGTTGCGGCGTTTCGTTATTTTCAATAAGTGAATAAAACTCAAATAGATTCCCAGTGAGCAACATTATGTGAAACAGGCTTGTCGTAATGCAAGAAAAATAGTTATTTTCTATATTTTCTACTGACCCTAGTAAGCGGTCAGGTTGCAGTGGTAGTTTTGATTATAATATATAGTGTCCATTACACAAATAAAGCTTCCTAAAGACAAAAGCTACTTAAACTGTTCTAATTCACCCGTATTACAACCTAAACATAAAAAAAATTACTGATCCGCTATGCATAATCGAGCGGCATAATCGAGCGGCCAGCGGCTGCAAACTTTTTGCAGCCGCTGGCCGGCGGTGGCGCCGAGCTGCCGCCACACGCTCCGATGTTCCCTTTAACAGTGGACGCCTGTGTACATTCATCAAGCAAGAAATACTGAAATAAAAAAAAATTGTTCTTGAGTAATACTAAGAAAAGTATCGCTCTTTACGTGTTTTTTTTTTCAGTACGAAATAACAATTTCGATGGACGGTACACTTGGCACGAGACGTATTTTCACTGCACCCGGGCTTTCCGTGAGCGATTCCAGGGCGAATCCGGTATTACAGAGTTCCCATACATAGAACAGCTTCCAGCGCCGGATTTCCCTATAGATAATCGTACGAAATCTATGGCCCTACCGTCTTTATACAACCGTTGTTTTACCTCATTTGAGGCCCATATGAAGAAACAACTGAAAGAGAAAAAAAAAGTTCATTATTATCTCGAGAGCTTAACCTAGCACTCAGGACATAAAGAATGCCCTTATTTTGAATTTTCTTCCGGGATACAAGTCTTCTGTCGTTAGAAATGGTGTCTGCTTCCGGAACCAGGAAGGAAATGAGATTGCCAGCTTCTTTTAAACAAAGGACGGACTCTTTTCTTCTACGCTCCTAGTGGGCTAGTTGCTTTTGTATTCAATTCCTTTTGACCAGTGCCTCTCAAAAGAGGACAAAAGGAACTTACGACACTGGCGACCTCTGATTCAACGCCTTAGCCTTGTTCACCGTGAGCATGTACAGATGTTTCAGTTACTGCTCGTGACGTGTATTTTAGCGACATTCAAATAAGAGATGACCCTCCTTCAAAAGTAAGAACCTTGAAAGAAGGTTTCATTCGCGAGAAGACTCTCAGCATGTGCTCATTTTCAAAGAACTCTGTCTGTGAAATTACCCTGTCCTTACGATTCACTCCTATGTTTCCGTACTAAGCATAATAGTATTGGCAAGTGTTTTGTTGGACCCTGATTTATATTCGGAGAACTATAGTCTCTCTTTCCAGCCAGTCCTTTGAAAATACTGAAGGATATTAGGAAGTGTGGTGTTTTTTATTAAAGAAGTATATTCAAGGACAATGAATTTTATTGTAATGCGAAGTCAGTACGTGTTCACCGCAATTCGTTTCCTTTTTTTTTTCTTTGTTTCTGAGGTGCCATTCCCGGCACAACGGAAATTTAGACAAGCCTGTTCTTGTGTCAGAGAAACAACTTGAAGAATTTTTATAAGCGTGTACGGGAGTCGATACATATATTTTTGCGCAAAACAAACAAGGCAATATAAATCTAGTTTTTCTTTAGTAGCTTCATCTTGCTACTGAACGTTCACATCGTTTCCCCATGAGACAGGAAAGTGAAAACTGTCATGTGCAATTTACTTTTGTGTTAACCATGACGAGGTGAAAGTATGTTCTTCGGCATATCACATACGTGAGCCTCGGTGAACACCTCCAGTAAACGCGCACATCGACAAAACATGTTGCGGTAGGAATTACGGGAGCGTAGGTTCTTCGTGCTATGAAATCCCGGTTGAAACGAGTCATACTGGGCGTCTACCTCTCAGGTACCAAACGTAACGCTGCGATATTCTTCACTTTCTAAATGCGCACGCTTTGATTCGCGTTCCCGCGAGGCGAAATCGCCACTAGAAACCAGGGATGTGTAAAAAAAATAAGCACTGTTCCTTAAAGGGACCGACAACTGCCCAGAACATGAAATGAGATGACTCCACTGATAGAAAGATTGTCCATCGCATTGACTCAAACCAACCCTGTTTTTTTCGTGAGAGATGGATTTATATTTTTATTTCTTAATTGAAAGTCGCGAAAAATGACCTGTGGCGCCTCTCGCAGCAAAAACATGAATGATCCGATGAAACCGGCCACGTGACCGTTGACTGCTGTACGCGGTCGACGATTTGTTTGTTAGTATTGAAATATTGTTCCTTTCTTTATATTAAAAAGTATTACTCCATAAAAATGTACATACAGGCCTGCGCTAGTGGTATGCGTTGAAGCGGCGCTAACTTCGCGTGACGTAATGACTCCATGTTCGTCAGCGCGTCTTGAGCAAATTTCAGCATGCTCATGCAACCATGCACGAAGTTTCCAGGTCTCGAAGATTTTGGAGCGACATAGTTTTGCTACCTACACTTCGTCTCAGAAATGACGCGCGCTGCTACTCGGAGCGGCCCCGCGTATGCGTAGTGACGTTTTCGATGACTTGGCTTGGCTCGTGCATCGAGAGAGTAGTGACGCCGGGACAAGCCACTCATGACACAGGCGCAGGCAACCTTGGGCGCATGCGCACACAACGCGGTACATATACAGGGAAGGTGTATAATGCCACATCATCTCATTGTAACAGCTTGTTATTTTGAAAAATAGTTGAAAAGCTCTAAATAAAGGTGGTTAAGCATAGTTACAGGAACTCCTGTGAAAGCAGAACAACGATAGCTTTCACAAATCGCGGGAAGGGCTATCGGCATCGCTATCAATTCTCAGCGTTGCTGGAGGAAGGCTCCGTCCGTGTTTAGAGCCTTTCAGATCGAAAAATACTGCTTGTAAAATAACTACCTGCTTTTGGGATTAACTACTGCAGCTACGAACACTGTGAAGGGTGAGCTTTCTGGCGCGCCGTAAAAAAATAGGTCGAGAAAAATCAGTTGTCGGTCCCTTTAATATCACAGGAATAAAGAGAACGGGAGCAATAGCCGCAAAACTCACATGGTCCTTTATGCATTCACCAGGCGAAAGCCATCTTCTTTTTCTTCTCAGTCGATGTATCGATCCTGCCACGCTACCCTTCGAAAGCTCTCTGCACCAAACGTGGTTTTGCACTGCCTCCAAGATACGAGGCCCCTCACCTCGTTTTGCACTGCCTCCGTGATCGGACCACCTTTGACCAAGCTAACTACGATGTCATGTGGTGATGGCATCATATGACGTTACTTCACTGATGTCGCAGTGACGTCATGATGATGTCGCAGTGACGTCATGATGACGTCACAAATTTCGGCTACATGCGACGTAATCGCGTGATGATGATTATTTGCACTACTCGTCCCCGATGCCGCGGGACACCGACGCCGGCGATAAAATATCGCCTTTGATGACGCGTTTAAGGCTTTCGCCTTAATAAAAGATACTGAACGGTAAGATGGAGAATTGTCGGTCGTGGCATAATCGAGCTGGTGGAGCTGTCTCTTGAAGTTGTTCGTGAAGATCCTGTGTTCGTTCACGTTATTTATTCAGGAGGCCTTTGTAGAATATATAGTGTTAGTTGGCGTTTACCCTATAAGTACACTCTCCTAAAAGGTTTCTTGTTATTTGAGCTACCTCATTCCAATTAAATCATGGTAAAACAGCAGAGAGAGAGAGAGAGAGAGAGAAAGGTTAAGTGAAAGGCAGGGAGGTTAACCAGAAGTTTTTCGGTTTGCTACCCTGCTCTGGGGAAGGGGTAAGGGGGATAGGAAGGTAAGGAAGGAAAAATGATTAAAAAAAACACACACACACTCAAGCACGGGAGCATCACAGTTGTTTAGCGAGGTCGGTTGAGCGGAGAAGCTTCAGCAGCGCCTTCGTCGCTTTCTGGTTGGAAGGTAGAACGTTCCGGCACTCCAAAATTGATTGTTCAGAAAGCGGCTGGTCATCGAGGCGTGCTAGCGTTGCTGAGAGCTGTTGTCTTTGGGAGCTGTAGTGAGGGCAATGACACAGGACGTGCGCAACGGTTTCCTCGCTGCCACAGTGAGCACAGGCAGCACTGTCTGCCATTCCGATTCGGTAAGCAAATCTGTTCGTGAAAGACACTCCAAGCCACAGGCGGCAGAGGACTGTTGTTTCGGATTGGGATAGTCCAGACGGAATTTGAAGTGATGGATCCAGACGGTGAAAGCGGGTATGCAGAAAACCGGACGTATTCCACATTGAATGCGTTAGATCACGTGCGAGAGAGCGAATCTTTGATGCTGCATCGGTTCGTGATAATGGAATGTCTTCCTGCACGCCACCTTCATGAGCATTCTTTGCAGAATTATCGGCATGTTCGTTGCCGTCGATGCCACGGTGGCCTGGAAGCCACTGAAAAGTTATTTCATGCCCTTTGTCTCTTAATTGCTGATAGGTTTGTCTTATTTCCAATAGTAGTTGGTCTTGTGCACCACGACGTAAAGCTGACGACAGACACTGCAGGGCTGACTTCGAGTCTGTAAATATGCTCCATTTCAGTGGCGACTCTAGTTGAATCCTTCGAAGTGCACTGCGGAGTGCCGCAAGCTCCACAACAGTTGACGTATTCCTATGAGAACCTCTAAAACTATAGGTTTCGGCTTCCGCTCGGAAGATAACAGCTCCTGCAGATCCCCTAGCATTTGTAGAGCCATCCGCGTAAAGTTTAACGTCGTCTGCGTATTTCTCGTGTAGCATCAGCAGAGACAGTTGCTTTAAAGCTGGCGACGCGAGCTTCGCCTACTTCCGATTCCCCGGCACTGTCAAACGAATTTTAGACTGTTCCAGGCACCAAGGGAGTGTGACGATTCTTTCAAAAGGTGTGTAGCCTGTTGGAAGACACTCTCGAAAAGTCGAAATCCTCTTGCAAAAGGTGGCACCGGGCCGGTCTTCTGGAAGTGAGGCTAGGTGGTGGGCAGGGGCGCGAGCAAGGTGTCTGATGTGTGCCCTAAGCACCTCCAAGGTTATGTGAATGCTAGCAGGGTGATCCTTTGCGATGGCAATGGTCTCCGCTGTTGATGCGCAGCGTGGCAATCCGAGACAAACTCTGAGTGCCTGACCCTGAACATTTCGATTGTACGTATGTTGCTTTTACACGTGTTCGTCAGCACCGGTAGACTGTACCGCATATACCCGAGAAATAGAGTCCGATATAATTGCAACATAGCGTCCACCGATGTACCCCACGTTTTCCCTGCGAGGAACTTGAAAAGATGTGAGATGGCTGTCAGGCGCTTCTTAAGACCAGCCACATGGGGACTCCAGCAAAGGTCTCTATCGATGATAACGCCCAAGAATCTGTGAGTCCTGGCGTAACAAACATTTTGCCCATTGATTGATACGGCATATGCTGTCATTGGCTTCCGCGTAAATGCGACCAACGCAGATTTCTCGGGTGAAATCTCGAGGTCTTGTTCATTAAGGTACGCCGATATTGAAATCGCGGCTTTTTGGAGCCTTGCACGCACCTGAGGCCGTGTTACGCCTGACGTCCAAATACAGATGCCAGCGTCATAAATGGATATATGAACTGAACTCGGTATACGTTCCACGAGTCCGATCAACACAAGGTTCAATAATGTGAGACTTAAGACGCCACCTTGAGGAACACCACGGCAGAAATGATGCGTCAAGCATTCGACGTGCAAAAGACAAAACAATAAGAAATATGACACCACTTCTTTACCTCTGCCACCAAACGCTCGATTAGGAAATAAAGCAATGGGACAGAATACCTCCCATTCTCTGCACACAATTTGTGCAGTTAAGTCAGTGCAGCATACAACTACTTGCTGACTGCTTCGCATGAAACCAATTTCCAGAAGGCGTGGGATCTGCCAAGTTTTTTTTTTTCTTGACTTCGTCAAGCCTCGCAATGGTGGTCTGGTGGTTATGGCGCTCGACTGCTGACCCGAAGTTCGCGGGATCGAATTCCGGCAGCGGCGGCTGCATTTTTGATGGAGGCGAAAATGTTTGATGCCCGTGTACTTAGATTTAGGTGCACGTTAAAAAACCCCAGGTGGTCGAAATTTCTGGAGCCCTCCACTATGACGTCCCTCATAACCATATTGTGGTTTTGGGACGTTAAACCCCAGATATTGTTATTATTGACTTCGTCTTAGCGTTAACAATAGTAGTCACACTGCACTAGCTGGCGAAGACAGCTTACTGGGGCTACATATATTATTCGCTCTTACGCTTTGCATGCGAGATAGGCCATCCACCCTAATTAGGAGCTCAAATTATCATGATGAATGGAAACACAGCGATTAACAACACAACGCCGTGTCACTTCGAGAGAGGTATCGTAAACAGTGAAAGGCGCAGAATTCGCCGGCAATAGTCCCATGCAGATCGTTGTAAAGAAATATGAATGAGGATATGTTTCATTTGCCATTTTAATATATTTTATTGTTTCTGGATTTTTTTCTATGCATCCTTATATATTCGTTCCCAAAGAAAGCAATTCACGGGCTGTCTTAAGAGCACAGCGCTAGACGTACTTCGGATTTGAATGGAAATAAGACTAGAAAAAGGAATGATATGGTCGTTAACATCCCGAACGTTTATTTCTCTTTTATTGTAGAAGAATACTTTTTCTATGGTGATACTGTCTAGCCTGTATAACTACAGAGTGACTATCAGGGTTGCGAAGGATAAGCCTCGAATACGGTGCAAAGTTTTATACCTTAGCTACCATTCTGTAGAATGCACTCTTTCTCTTGCTAATATTTTTTACACATTTTTCAATGCTATATGCGATAAGTGAAAGGAGGATAATCTTATTGTTGCTTTATGGATTGGCACAACTTCATGATTTATCGACTTACCTTAGGTACGAAAATTGGCAGCTGTATCTCTGCAAAGAAAAAAAAAATGTATCGCGACTTTTCAGGCCGTATGTCTTGATATTGTAATCTCGCATTTTAATTAGTTTTCGTGATATCTCTTGCACAGATTTCAAGTGAAGCTATTGTTTCACAATTTTATGTGCATGTTTCGTCTTACTATACAATTAATACTGCGTTAATGCAGACCACTAAGTTTAAGGAAACTTCTAGGCCCGTGGCCAACAAGAGGCTTACAGAAGTGTGCTTTAAAAGCATTGAAAATTTTTCTTGAAGAAAGTGGCATCCTTGGCCATTACTAGCGCATTTAAGCTTTGTTTTGTATTAACGACAGAGTGTATATTTATGTGTGTTGGCCATTACTAGCAGATTTAAGCTTTGTTTTGTATTAACGGCAGAGTGTATACTTATGTGTGTTGACTATTTTTGTCTTGGATATGTTATGCAACAGCTGCTGTATCTTTTTTTTAACATCACCGTGTGTACACATGTATGTGATTGTTGAATATGTTGTTTTGACTGTTATGTCTTGACTGTTACGCTAAGTTGTATATTGTATGTACTACGGGTTAATTGTGATTAGAAATGTGGACAATATGTACTTTATCTTTATGGACCCTATGTACTCCAAGAGCTAAGGAGTAGCCGGCGCCTTATTTGTGCGCCAACATCTCCTTACATCATGTCAATAAAAAAAAAAATAATGCTATACAGTATAAATGTGCCCGTAAGCGACTGTTTCTTCATATATGCGCGAAACGATCGTCGTTCGAGTTGCTATATTGCCACGCCCACTTCTTGTCTTGTTTTGATGTATTCGGGTTTGACCGGCAGGGACGGTTATCAACGCTCGACGCTGTCCGCGACGAAGTGTTCGAGAAGCTTCGCGATTGTAGTAGATCGTTTTGTTAAGAAATCGACCCACACGCGAATGTTCTTTGTCGAGAGATAACGCCGCCACCAGCGATATTGCTGGAAAGTTCGATAGCGCCTGTATAAAAGCCGACGCGCATGACCACTTGCCAGTTGATCGACGGTCGACGCTTTGTTCGCCGCTATCAGTGCCTACTGTGTGTATTGCTGTAAATTAACTTTCCGTTTCCCGGCCACAAGTTCGGCCAAATAAACAGTTTCATCTTGAAAACGCCGACTGCTGTCTTCGTCGACGTCACGACCACGTGACAATGTTTACAAAGTGCGAACAACTACAAGTTGTTATTCTCGTCCCGCGAAGGCTTTTTACTGTCTCGTATGTTTAGCCGATTCAACTATTTCCCCTCTGAGAACGCAGGAATATCATAATGTTCTCGATTTATAACGACCAGGAAATAGGAATACGAAGGGTGTTTCCAAACGAGGCGCAAATACGGCAGCGTCGTCGTCTAGGCATTGCTGCTTTTGGCTGTCTGCTCGCTTCACCCCATTGTCTTATTGCTGACGTCGGCAAAACGCAACACACAACGCGCCATGGAAACAAGTATCACGTACCACCCAGATGCGACGAATGAGTGCAGGGCACTCTTTGTTTCGTCACGGTACTTAATAACCGAGAAACGCAAGTGCAAGCAGCGGAAGCAGCACAGTCCCTGGAGAACGCGCATGCACGCTGACGGAGTCAATACGGAAAGAACGTAAAATAAGCGCCAAATAAAAGAACGTAGCCGCCATGCGACGTCAACAAATGAGTGTCGGAAACGCTGACAACAGCAGCGTGCGTCTGGGCCCAGAGACGAGAACGGAAGCCTGGAAGCGAATGCGGAAAATGCTTCGCCCAACTTGTGCCTACATCCAGTCTTGTTCTCTCACTACCGGAATTCCTGAGAGGTCTCCGACATTCCTATACAATCAAAGGGCAGTGAAGTGTGCTGAACTTTGTCGGCGCGGTTCGAAGCTCGCTTTGGGACAACAAAAAGAATGTGTTTAAAGAGGAAAAAAAAGCCGCAGCTTCACCCGAAATACGAATAAAAATTCTATAAAACTCCCCGTAATAAAAATCCTGCCACCGCCCCTGAATTTGGCAACCTTGGATAACTATAGAGCACGAACAGTTCTCGAAAATAAGCGCAAAGGCGTCGGAAAGAACAAGGGCAGCACTTGTTCGAAATAAATTATGGAAAAGCTCCCTTCTTTAGCACCAGAACTGCCAATTAAAACGGCAAGCTCGCGCGCAATTGCAACTGCGCAAGGCTGTCATTGATAATTCACTTTGAGGTTTTCTTTCCTCAAGCGTCAAAACATCCTTGGCTTGCTCTTGTATGCCTGCGGCTAAATCCTTCAAACACCCCCCCCCCCCCCCCCACCACCCCCTCGCGCTCTTGCACACATTCAACTTTTTTCTGTCACCACTGTAGCTCCCTTCTAATTTATATAGCACTTGAGTGGTCACTTGTGGCTGTAAACAAGCGGACTCATTTGTACGGTTGAATGGAGAGTTCTCCCGCGGTTTACTTTTTTTCCACAAACATTCTTAATGAGACGTCTATCCAATTTCGTAACGAAAAGAAAGAGCCGCGCAAGTCCTTCGCCTGGGGCAAACACTGCTTCTTCATGCACTTCTTCGTTCCACAACGAACTCAGCAACATTCTAATCACTCGGATAATTTAACCTCACTTGTAGATCATTCCGATCGTGAATTTGCAATTGCCCGGAAGTGGCAACAAAACTTGAAAACAAAAACCACCGTGCTAATCCGCAAGGAAGTATTTGAAGCGCTGCCTGGAATTTACATTAGAATTACTAATGAGGTACTTTTTGTTTCATTGTGTCCTGCATTATTCCGCGTTCTTCTGCTGAAGAGAAGTTGCGAAAACGTGTTTTGAAGAATCAGACAGCGGCGAAATTATCTAATTGAGCCTTGCCGCAAAGTGGTGTCACTCCCAACTGCTCTTATATTCAGCTTTTTGGCATTGTAGTTCTGTTTCAAAAAGAGCCGCTTGAAAGCCTCTGTCGACTTGCACGATGCTACATTATAATTTCGGCTAGTTAGCGGTTACTTGTGCCAGAAAAGAACGCTTTTGAATTACACAAAAGGAGACGACGTAAATGAGCGTTGACGATCATTCATGTGTATATAGAATAGGCTTTTTGTTCATTTTCCTGATCTCCCTTTTAGAAGCGCTGTTTTCTCTCCTACGCACGATCGAATTTCAGTAGTCGACTTCTTTGGAGAGACTACGTTGTGGCGCCGCCCAAACTACGTCAACATCATTCGGCAATACCGGCAAAACAACAGAACAGAATAACAAGAAATGCAGTTGTATGGGAATAATTGGTTGAATATACTAAAGTTTAACAGCGCGGAAACGACAAGGGCGAAGGACGACAGCGCTTCATCTGTCGTGTCAGTTCCTCTCCTTCGTCCTTGTGGTTTCCAGGCTGTTAAATTTTAGTCAGAAGGATATATATATATATATACTACAATACCGCCGCTCAGAGCACCACTGGTTTTTTAAAGAAGCAAATAAAATAAAGAATAAAATTTTCGGTCCCATTGAGGATCGAACCCGGGCCGTTCGCGTGGCAAGCAGGTGTCCTACCACAAAGCCGCGATGTTGTTGTTTTTTTTTTGTCTTTATTGCAGGGCTTCAGTTTTCAACCGTGAGAAGAGAGTACATCCTGTCTACAATTGTTTCATGTGCAACAGCAATTCCATGCGAGGTACCCAATCGGGTACATCCTTTTGCATTTTTTGCAATTCAAGAAACGAAGTCAGCGTCTCACAAAAGTAATCTACGGCTCGCCGAGCATCAACATCAGCGTTACGTGCAGCCATTCGGGACCTCCAAATGCTGTAAAGCGACAATAACATTGTGATATCATAAGGAAATCCATCATCATTTTCAATCATCAAATACCTTATGCCCTGTGCGTCCAATGGGAAATATTTCTTTAGTGTCCTTTGCAGGACGTCCCAGAAGAACACCCCGTCCCAGCATTCCAGAAAGACATGCTCAATGGATTCTGGTTTGCGACATAAAAAGCACTGGTCACCCCACGGAACGAACAACCCCTTTTCAGACAACCACGTCTTAACAGGCAAGACACCAGCATGAAGTTTAAAGAAGAAAGTTTTAACCTCCGGACGCACAGGCATGCCTTTTACGCGTTTTAGCACTTTGCTCCATTTTCCACAACAGTACTGAGAGCGGTACAAGGGAATGGGGAGAACAACATCACATAAGTCTTTATATAACTTTTTACGGGAAACAGTGCCTAAATATTCAATAGAAAATCGTGCCTTGAGGAAGCGAAATGACTCGATAATCTCTTTAAAATAACCCTGTGTTCGACCTTTCACTGTAGTGTCTTCAACAGAAGACACTACAAACTCAGGCAAAGCATTGGCCAACCGAACTTGGCAGACCGTGCGCAAAAACGGGTCTTGAACGTCACGAAGGTACAAGAAGCGATTTACGAGCTGTCGCAGAATCAAATGCGACAAACCCAAACCACCGTCACGCACACGTCGAAAAAGATTCGTCCTAGTAGTCTTCTCCCAGGTGGAACCCCAAATAAAGACGGCAAAAATACGATGAAGTTTTTGAAGGTTGACTCGAGAGCAATGAAGTACTTGCAACACGTACCACAATTTTGTAATAAAGGACACGTTACAAATGGTAGCGCGTGCAAAAATGGATAAATCCTTGGCTTTCCATTTTTCTGCTTTTTCTCGGATTTGAGATGTCTGCCCGTGCCAATAAGGTTCACTGTCGCTGTAATTTTCGAGAGGAATGCCTAAATACTTAACCGGTGTTGTGAGCCACTGGACGTTCATGAAATAATTTGGCGTGAGCTCCCAATCTCCATGCCAGAAACCAAGACATTTTTCCCAATTCACTGCGCTTCCACTAACCTCACAAAAGCGTTTTACGATGTTAACTGCATCTGCAATACTTTCGAGGTTTGTACAAAAAATCGCTATATCATCAGCATACGCCAGTAGGCGCACTTCACATGCATGAAGCCTGAATCCTTGAATTGCGTTACTGTTCAATATACTCAGACAAAAGCTTTCAATGAATATGCAGAAAAGGAGAGGAGAGAGCGGGCACCCTTGGCGTACAGAGCGCTGCAATTCTATAGACTTTCCTACCTCTTTGTTAACTATCAGGCGAGTAGTACATCGTGTATATGCCATCTTAACGGCTTCTGTTATCACTTTACCAACGTTCACGTGCTCTAAGACTGCTATGAGCAAGTCATGCGGAACGCGATCGAAGGCTTTCTCCAAATCAACCTGAAGCATCGCAACCGGAGAGTTCATGACATCGCTGCATTCTAGTACGCACCTCGCTTTATGAATATTCGTGAAGATGCTCCTCCCCTTTATTCCACATGTTTGATGCGGACCTACAATTTCTTTTATTACGCCCTGAAACCTACGTGCAATTATTTTCATAAAGATTTTGTAATCTACATTGGTTAGACTGATTGGTCGATAAGTGGAAACCTGCCGAAATTTGATTGGATCATCTGTTTTAGGAATGAGAATAGTATGGGAGGACAGAAATGACGGAGGCAGAGATTTCACCTCAAATGCTTCGTTGAAAAGGTGCGCCAAAATTGGAGACAACTCGTGCTTGAACTTCTTGTAAAAAGCCGCACTTAGACCGTCCGGTCCAGGCGACTTGCCGCAGTTGAGGTGATCGATCGCTCTCTCTACCTCACCCACCGAGACAGAGAGTTCCAATCTATCTTTAGTTTCATCAGCGACCTGCGGCATGGACGACAAAAATTCTTTTGTGAAGTGGTCACGATCTACAGGGCCTATTGCAAACAGATTGGTGTAATACTCGTAAAAAGTCTGCGCAATGTCATCCCTGGCATTTGTTAGAACACCATTGTACACAATCTGTGTTATTAAATTACGCTGGGCATAACTCTTTTCCATATCCGGAGCGCGTTTCGTCGGACTCTCATCAGTTACCATTTTTACCGCGCGGGCCCTAATTATTGCTCCATGATATTTCTCGATGTCTAAAAGTTCCAATTTTTCTTTAACAGCACGAATGTCTTTCTTAAAGTTTCCCGGCATTCGGCTCTCTTCCTCTAAAAGTGCCTCCAAGTTTGAACGTAAAACGTGCTCATTTCTGCGTCCTTCGAACTTAAGAATAGTGGACTTTTCTATAGCTTTCATTTTTGTTTTTTGCTTAAATGTTTCCCACTTTGGACCAGTTCTCGAGCTATTGTCGTCATTAAGCTCTTCTATGCTCTCTTGTATTAATGTTTGGAAAACGTCGTCATCAAGGAGTTTGTTATTCATTTTCCATAAATCCCAATTAAACTTTCCTTTCCTTTCTTTTCTGCTGCAAATGGTAAACTTAACCAAACAATGGTCAGTGAAAGATAGAGGAGTTACAGAATAATCTGTACACAAAAGTACAATATCAAGCGACACGTAGGCACGATCAAGGCGAGAATGACTTAGTCCCTGAAAATGCGTGAATTGGACGCGATGGCCACTCGAAATACTTTCACCTAGATCCTCAAGGGCGTAATCGTTTATCATATCTTCTAACTTAATAGTACTCGCCTCGCGATATGGGGTAGAACTCGTTTTGTCCCGTGCCGAACAAACGCAATTAAAATCGCCGAGGAGGATAAGAATGCGGTCAGTGTTACAATAATCACTTACACGGCAGAAAAAGTCTAGACGCTGAGCAACGTCAGTTGGTGCATACAAACAAACAACTCGCCATTCATTGCCGGCGAAGACAAAGTCGCAAATCACAAGGCGACCCGATTTACAGCTTGTGACCGACTGTATACCAATGCCCAAGCACTTACTAATAAAGAGAAGGCATCCTCCGGACGAGCCAACAGCATGGCTAACACACACATTGTAACGCGCCGAAAAAGGGCGTACCATGTCATCGGTCCGGTCTGCACGTTCAATTTTCGTTTCCTGAACTGCAAATATATCTAATTCCTGCTCCGTCGCAACACGATACAATTGGTTTTGTCTCCTTTTAGCTGCCAATCCACGAATATTAATTGTTCTACGCGCAGGGACCTTTCCAATGACACAGTTCTGCCGCCGTTCGAGGCCGACGGCAAGACGCCCTCGTCATGCATACGACGCCTTGCACCCACGCCATTGTGGCAACTAAAGATTTGCATCTTGTCGCCCCTTGATAGGGACGAAGCACGCATGCGAACAGCACCGCGCGCTTTCTTCTTTGCACCACTGACACCCACAGATGCTTCTATCTGCCTCATACGCTGATCCTGCGACGCGGCAACCACATCCTCATGGCGACGTTTTGCCGGTGCTGCCTCGGCGTCCATCTCCTCCGCTGCAGTTGTTCGCGGTTCTTTGCCCGCTGCCTCTGGAACTTGAGAGACGCTGCCATGCGTCCCGCAGTTCTCTGGCAGATTCCTCCGCCAGCTTTCCCACGTCGACGCCGTCCGCGTTCGCTTCCACTGGCTCTTGACGCTTACCGACGCCCGCGTTGTCCATCGCCGACGGTGGGCACCCGGAGACGCTATCGTCATTGGCCGCTACCTGGTCGTTTCCGTTCATAAAAGTTGCTGCAGGTGCCGCAGCCTGTTCTGCCTCTTCCTCGTCCATGATGAGCTCGCTCTGGTCTGAAACAGCAGGCCGTCCTACCGCTCTGGCGTAGCTCCGCGTGCAAGCCTCCTGTGTGTGGCCAAATGCATGACATTCGTTGCATTTTGGAACTCTGCAGTCCCGCCGTATATGGCCCGTATGTTTGCAGCGAAGGCATAACGGTGCTCGCCCTGGCGCAACAATGAGCGCTGTACCGCTGCCTAGACGAATCTGATGCGGTATATCGTCAAGTGCAACACCTTCCTTCAAAAATAGTCTCACAAACTTCGTCAGGGAGTCAGCACATTCAAATCCTTCCACTTTCCACCTGTCGTTTGTCACCTCCTTTACTTCACCATACTCGCTAAATGTCCTTCGAATGCTTTCGTTAGAAACATCTAAAGCCACCCAGTGCAACTTTAGACGCACCGCTTGCCTGTTAGGGTCAATGACGATGCACAGCCGGTCCTTGACTACCAAGCGACCTGCTTCCACAAGCTTCTTTTTGGCCTCATCTGTCCGCAGGTTGACAAGCCAGACGTGTGACATCTGGTAGGCACCGATAACAGCCACATCTTTGATGACACCGGCGTCTTGCAAGGGCCTTCGAAAATCTTCGATGCGATACGGCCTTCCTGAAATATCGCAGTGCAATACGACTGCACGCTTCATAGCATCACCTGACGAAACAGTGGGCAGTACAATCCTGTAGTCCTTTGGCACGGTAAACGATGGGGTACCACGGCCGTAAGCGACCGCTGTCGCAGCTCTCTGGGAGCTAACCATCCTGCGTCCGCACGCGTCGGTGACCAGAAGCAGAATGACAAAGCCGCGATGTTACTTGAAGCTGCTATGGAAAAAACACTACATAAATGTCATGTAGTGGAAGGAGTCTCCTTAACGCATTTTGTTCGACAGGTGTAAAGACGAAAACGGGCCCATTCGGCGATTTGTATGCGCATTTGGGAGGTCATCAAACTACGTCGAAAAAGGCCGGGATAGTGCAGCCATCGCCGCTAAAAACACACGAACTTTTAAACATCTCTAAAAATGGACAACTATGTCCATCTAGCGGAAAACATATCAAGCCAATGCCGCCTTTCCAGAGGAGGCGTTGATCAAGCAAACAGCAAACGCTAGATAATGTGCTGCCATCTATGAGGCATTGTGAGACCCTTTATTGCCTCCGAGATGGCAAGCGCGCGGCGTGTATCTTGGAGGCCATACGACTCTTTCTTTAGATCAAAAACCTGTATGTACCATTCTCGCGCGCGCGCGCGCGTGTGTGTGTTTCTGTGTGCGTGTGTGTGTAACAATACACATTAATAAGTATGCACTTAGTGGTTGAAGTGCGCACTAGGGGCCGGATTTCGCTATTGCGTTCAACTCTTAAAGGCGAAGCTTAAGGGTCCCCCAATTTTTTTCTCCCTTTTTCTTATTGTATGGCAGGCACCCGTCGCACACAATCGACACAATCCTTCCATACAAGCCGGATCGGTCTGAGTGTGCGCCGATTTCTGCTACCGCCCGACTTGCTGAAGAATGTCGCGAACTTGCCAAGACCTTCACTACGCATGACCAAGAGCGGCAGAGGAGCATTAGCGGTGACAGAATCACTTCTGAGCCGACGTTCCTCCCTGGAGTGCTCGTATGGCTCTCGATCCCTACCACTGCACCTGGCCTCTCTTCAAAACTACTGCCCAAATACGAAGGCCCCTACCGTGTTGTTGAACGCACATCCCGTGTAAACTACCTGATCGAACCCATCGATCCATCCTCGGACATGCGCCGTCGAGGGCGCGATATTGTAAACGTGGAGCGCCTCAAGGCCTACCATGACCCGCTCATTGTGACAAGTTGTTAGGTCGCCAGGCGGCTCCCTTTTCGTACCCGGAGTAATTGTAGCGAAGCTTTGGAACTCTGAAGTGGGTCGTTCTCTCCGGCCCTTGGGTTGCCCTCTTCGGACAGAACGCAGCTCGTGCAGAGTCGGACTCGTCGCCTTGACTGTCGCCGTCGTTCATCTTCGCCGAGTGTCCGCCAATAAACATCTTTAGAATATATATATATATATATATATATATATATGTGTGTGTGTGTGTGTGTGTGTGTGTGTGTGTGTGTGTGTGTGTGTGTGTGTGTGTGTGTGTGTTTTCACGAATCCAGGCACTTTGCGGGAAGGGGGGGGGGTCAATTTGACACCTGATGACTACGAGCTCTTGCAAGCAACTCCGGAATGGCCCCTTGGAATGGATTCCTCTCCGGAGAGTTGGAATCGCATACCGGCCATAGCTTACTTTGTGGCCCTACTAGCACGTCTGGTTTCCTTACTCAGTACTTGCACAAATTTAAGCGTCATCAAACGGTTTCGACGGACTGCTAGGTGAACGCTCGTCCGGCTCGCGTGGTGGCTGTCTTGCGCGTTTCGCGCAGACCTGGTGTTCATTACCTTCCGAGAATTTGTAAACTCGCAAATGTCGAAACACGAGGCTCGCACTCAACTGCGCACCAAAATATACATCGCATTTCGGTAAGGTATATTTCCCATAGCATCACAAGGAGACCAATATAATGTTACATTGTAGTCCGTTTACAAATCTTGTCGAAATTAGTGCAGTGATTTTTCTAAAAGAACGAGTCTGGCATTTCCGCGTGTTCTTGTAGGACGAGCTATAGCTTCTTCTTAGTCACTGCGTAATTGTATGTTACGTTAACGGGCCACAAGCGAATATGCGACGCGGGAATCTGGTGCTGGCGGCCGCAAAGACTTATTCTCATTTCCAAGTAGCCTCCCTACAATAAGCGGACTGGATTCACGTCTTTATATTTGCCCCAACGTGACGGGGCTGTATACCCTCACCTCCCTAACTTACCATCGGCATGCATTACTGTTTTGTTTTTCTGTCCCCTTTCCGCATTGTAGTGTAGCAAGCCAGACCAAACTATAGCTCAGGCCGACCTCTCTGCCTTTCTGTAAGTGAATTCTCTCGGTCTCTCTTTCACAAGTACGGGTTGTTCTGCAGCGCCGCACGCACAATGATTGTTCGCCGGAGAAAAGATCACTCATTGCATCACCGTCTGGACCTCTAACCCCGTGGATATATGGCTATTCGCTCGTTAGGCGACAGGAATGCTCGCAGTCGCAAGCTCGGTACGAGAGCTTATCTTATACACCCAGATGGAGGACAGCCAGAGTGGAGACTCCAGAGGTTTCGGGAAGTTACGCACCACCATTTGTTCCTCCGTGAAGGTACTGCGCTGGTACGTGCCAGAGTTGGGCGTGCACAATGCTTTCCGTGCGGCTGTTTCGCTTATTGCACCAGAGAACAAAAGGAATGCGGATTGTATGATAATTAACTTCCCGTCTGCAAAGCCACCCTTATGGGATCCGGCCGGCGGAGTGGAAGTTGCGACAATGGCAGTTCAGCCCGCTGCTCATTATCCTCGCAATTTATTGTGCACCGCCAGTTACTTACGAACATTTGCGTGTTTTGTTGATGAAAGGTGCAATATCAGCCGGACTAAAAAATGAACTTGAGGCAGATTGTTTAATGCTTTCAGCGCAGCCAAGAACAGCTTTGTTGATGCAGAAAGAAGTGGAAAAGAGAACATACGGGTGACTTGCGCAATTCTAACACGTGCGCCTGTCTCCATTCAGGAAACTTGCGACACATCTTGACGTATCGTTTGTCCAAGCTAAGTTCTCCCTATAGCTCGTGCTATGCTGTTACCTTGGAAAAAGGACGCGTATTTTATTTGGTGCCACTGCCTCCACACTATGTCTCCTTGCAGCCTTTGCAGACTCCCACTTTTACATAAACTGCTGTTGCGTACGCCTCGTGCCACTACTTGGTGTCAGACGCATTTGTCGTGGCGCAGAGGTGCAGTAAACTAGCTTATTCAGAATATTGCAACGTTTCTCTGTAGTAAGTGACAGCACGTGCGCAAATACGTTACGCAAAAGATTGCAAACCACGACAAAATGTTTCTGAAAGGAAGCCCGTCAGTCAGCTTTATCAGCTGTGATTATGTGTCTCTATTTCATTTTCTGTTTTCCTGTGCGTGTTTTCTGCCATAGCTGAACATTTTCGGTGCGCTAAGCCCGGCGTAAGATAGCAAGTGCAAAAAGGAGAAACGGGAACGAAATTCGCCGCATAGATCCATTACAAAGCATTAACAGGGCTATGTTTTCTTTTCGTGTATGCGTGATGAATTGTGTGCGCGACGACTTGTATGCGTGGTGATTACAAAGTATTAACCGATCATACAAGAATTGGAAACTTATGCGCGTTTAATACTTTCTGCTGCATCCATACCAACTTGCCCAAAAAAACTTCAACTCCTTCACCGCCTAGAGATTTGCTTTAATACCACCTTTTAGAGAGTTTTAATGAGTATCACTTTTTACGAAGCATATGAATTGATTGTGCGTGCGTGTGTCTACATGTGCGCGCGTATGGATTAGCGTGCATTGCGTGCACGCACACGCGCACGAACTCACACACGACGTGTGGCTATGACCCGCGAGGGACAATGAAAGAGGTAGCAATGTATATATATATATATATATAGTTGCAGCAAGGAAGTCACGCTGGCCTCAAGGTTCACACGTTGATTTTTTAAGGTATATTTTTACGGCCGTAAAAAAGCACAGTGCGTCGTGCTCTCTCCTTTATATATATATATATATATATATATATATATATATATATATATATATATATATATATATATATATATATATACATGTGTGTGTGTGTGTGTGTGTGTGTGTGTGTGTGTGTGTGTGTGTGTGTGTGTGTGTGTGTGTGTGTGTGTGTGTGTGTGTGTGTGTGTGTGTGTGTGTTAGGCGGGTGTCGGGTCTGTTATTCTATACATTGAGAATAGGAAGCGCCCTTTTTGTTTGTAACGCATTTCTGTCAAATTCAAATCTATTTGCTTTGCGGGACCTTGGACTAAGGACGCGCTTTTTGTCTATTTTTTCGATCATATCGTGCTCCGCCTGAGGCCATAAAGCTTACAGTCCCCATCGCTTTCTCTTCTTGGTAACAGGCGGCGTCCTTCAAGCTTACGTTTCATAAAAACGTATATCGAATTATGACCCTTTTATTACTACTCGGGTTGTAAAGCGGCAAATGATGCTTATTTATTATATTTAGGAATTATTTTTTGAGGCAACAAAACAGTGGACATCGAACAATCTTGCCACCGCGCGCTCTAGAAACAAAAAAAAAGAACTGCTGCCGCATCACATTACACAAATCTCTCCAAATTTTTTTAGGTCGCATGTTTCTTTTTCATGCTGTGAACATTTAAAAGGTTAGTCAGAGCCACAGTTTTTCACTTTCGCTTAACATTCTCTTTTATTTCTGTTCTTCTGCCACTTTTGATGATGCAGCTCCTCAGGATTCTCAAAGGGCTTTCAGGAGACGACATGCGTGATCCACCCGAAGCAGCTCCCACGGGACTGCGCTTCCGTAAATCTGGCATCAATGGATCAGGTGGCCGGTGCCGGCCTGCGTCATAAAAATACAAACTGCGGCTTCGATTTGGATTCACCCACTTACCAAGACGAGCGCTGCAGTGAACGAGAGGGCTGGGCAAATTTCTAGATGGAAAACGTTGAGAAAGTTACGGCGGGAGGAAAGGGGTCCTTGCGTAGAAAGGAAGTTCTGCGGACGCATTTGTCTCAACGGCGTCGTTGTTGCGATCAGCTGCGACGGACGGCGTCCATAATCGGGGCGCTTTGTTTCGAAACGGCGCTCACGCCATGCGAGCCCTATATGGCGGCACTTTTAATGAAAATAATCATTGAAACAGCAAAAGGATGAATTGCAGCTGAGAATTAAAGACAGTTCAGTTTGACATCCCACGCAGGGGCAAAGGTAAACGTTAAGGCTGACGTTCTTTGTTTTCATCTTTCCTTTCCCTTTCACCACCTTTCTTGGAATATGACTGCGAAGGCAAAGGAAGCTTTGTAAAAGAACAAAACATTTAGTTTCTCTCACAAGGTGTCTTCTTTATATGACTAATTCCGCTTGGCTAATATGGTCACAGATAAGCGCAATCGTGTGAATATGTAAAACCGCATTTTTTTTAATTTTTAGTATCGAGCAATGTATTTTGCAGGACTTGGTAATACGTAGCAACTCAGATTTCTCTCTTTTCCTTTTTTTCTTTTTTGACGAGTCAAATGTGTGCACGTCACAATATGAGTTCGTGTGTTTTTTTTTTCTTTTTACAATGCAGTTTTATAAATTGATGACGCTACTATTCAAGCCGATAACAAAAAAGTGGGGGAAAGAGGATGGAGCAATTGTTCTCCCAAGTTGTAAGCAAATCAAGCAGACTGCATCACGCCATACGGAGAGATGTAATCTCAATATTTTATATTTTGTGGAGGCAACACCTAATAAATCAGGCACACGCAGTGCTTGGTGTGTGTGTGTGTGTGTGTGTGTGTGTGTGTGTGTGTGTGTGTGTGTGTGTGTGTGTGTGTGTGTGTGTGTGTGTGTGTGTGTGTGTGTGTGTGTGTGTGTGTGTGTGTGTGTGTGTGTGTGTGTGTGTGTGTGTGTGTGTGTGTGTGTGTGTGTGTGTGTGTGTGTGTGTGTGTGTTTGTGTGTGTGTGTGGAGCGGTGGGAGGGGAATTAATGACAGAAATCCAACTTCTCTTGAGGTGGTGCCGATGAAGTTAGAGGCAGCAGAAAGACTAGACATGCTAAATAAATCAATGTCTGCAAAATCTCGCCTCTGAACTTTGCCACTTCAAAATTTTGGAACGTGGAGGGGCCCGGCATTGTTCCATCTTTCAATACCTAACAAGGCGTGCTCTGTCGATTATCGGCGTCATTATTCCGCACCAATCATCTTCCATGGTCTCTTTTCTATAACTTCAGCATCTGAATTTTTTTATCGAATTCAGCACTTCTTTTAAACAATTTTTGATGAAGAAAAATATGTGAAAGCTAACACTGCGTTTAACTCATCTGCGAACCAGCGATGCTTGAAGGCAGAATGCTGACGTACTTTTTTGCACTTTGTTGGCATTGGATTCCCCTCTCCGTTTATAGTAATTTTTGTTTACGTGAGAACCTTGTGAACTGACAAATTATGAAAAAGGTGCTAAACACTGATATTTGGATAAAAAATAAAGAAAACACGCTTCTTTTTAGTTACCATAGGACTGCCGGCAACACTGCTTAAGCAATATACATCGTTTTAATGGAACGCCATGTTTAGACTAAGGAGTTTGGGGGAGCCAGTAAACATAGAAACATTTGTTCTGCCAGTAGAAAGAGATCTTGGTAATCGTGATAATCGAAATTCGTTGTCTATAATATTCCTTTAAAAATTATTCCTAGATTGCAAATTTGCATGAAAATTTACTTTGCGTAAAAAATTTACCAAGCTGATATTTCCTAAATGACACGCTGGAAGTGCCTAAAATAACTGAAGAAAAAAGTTACCCTGATTCACCAGGGTGCCAGCAAGAAACTTCACATATGACATGCATCGTCATACGACATACATCCGAGTACCCAAGAAGCTCATAATTTGGTTTCGTTTGTAGCTAAGTATTATGAAATGCCGTTGGCTTACCAGTAGAGCTCATAAAGTGGTCTTAACATCTACACAAAAGTATCATCCCACAATGGTAAATGTAATTCGAGAATGCATTAGGCGCAAAAAGAAACGAAATAAACAAGTTGCGCTGTGTTTGTAATTTCCAGAGAGCATCAGGGTTCCTCCTCGCTATCTCGCGTTTGTCAAAAATATTATTCGTTGTCATAATTTTCTTAAAACATCGAACAATTATTTATTCTGGCCTTCCGAATTAAGGTCTCTTGTCCTTTTTTTTCTTTTTGGAATATAATGGTATTTTCAGGTTACATGACTGCAGGGTCCTTCAGGTGCTTAACTATTTTCTTTCAATTTCCACCCGCTCAACTCGCAGAGCTTTCTGCAGCTCATTATGCATCCCTAATGACGTCATGTATAAAGGGAAAAATGGAATGGCTACAAACAAAAGATAACGGATAAACATTAGCCTCCTTATCGGCTTACTGACACGGGGTAAACATATTGCGCGACCTCGACGTACGAAGTTAGTGTCGGATAGATTTATTTTTTGTTTTCTTTGCATTTTCCAGGGAAGGCTTGATGATGCTGAGTGAGCAAGAACGCGAGATAACGGAGCTAATGATGTTGAACTTGATGTTAGGTCGTTATGCCTGCACGTTCTTCATTTAAGACAGACATACACGGCGTTCCAAACATGACAGTAAAAAAGAGCCCGCTTGACTTATGCTTAAAAGGCAACCGTTTTTCCTTATTGGAAGAGACAGGTCCACAAAGGTTGATGTTTTGGAATGAATGTTCTTAAAAAAAGGCCGAGAAGTGCCACTGCAATCTGGCTCCCCGCTGGTTTTTTTTTTTTTTTGCTTTTTATTCTTGTTCCGGGTCGCCTGTTTAGGTTCGCTTAATTATCGTGCAATATTATCTTAGAAATGATCCTGCGGGAAAGGGGAGGTAGGATGAAACAAGCGTAAAGACAGGGAGGTTGGCCAGTTCTTAGACCGGCTGGCTACCCTGTGCTGGGGGAAGGGGTAAGGGGGATAAAAGATGATAGAAGAGCGATGTTACAAAAAGAAAGGGAGAGCAGAGAGGAAAAGGGAGGAAAAGGAAAAGGAGAATACGACACTGCTTAGAGTCTGTCTCTAAGACCAGTTGTCGGCAAGGAGCGCAATAATGCTTTGAAAGCCTGCAGAGTTTTCTTGCGGGGTTGGCTGCCTTCATCGCTTAACCAGGCAAACTAATGTCGTTAAAGTACTTAGGGATTTCCGCTAAGGAGTCTCTGCGCTGTTTGACATGTCTGCGCGTGGCTGGGTGGCGCGGAATCTTCAGGCTACCTCGTAACTTTGATAGAGATAATGACGTTGTGAAAGTTCCTGGTGAGAAACGTCACTGGCGTTTTTATTTAGTCACTGCTCTGCAACAAGAACATTTTGTAATTTTTCAATACAGTTTTCTGCAGTTCAGGGTTGGAAGTAAATCTTGAGCGCCGAGCTGTCGTATGGCAGCATATGCCGATTGACTAATGCCTTTGAACGGAAATATATATAATCAGTTTTGGTACAGATTGATTGTGAACTAAATGAGAGCCGTTTTAATTGTAGTTAATCTTTCTTTGTATTCAAAATTGAGATAAGCAATAACGTATGTATCCATAACTGTCATTAAAAAATATTTCCCCCTTTTTCATGCATTAACGTTTGAACTTTATTAATTCATTTGCTACGGGCATTATAACAAATACCTAAAACAAAGATCATGTCAGTAGCGTCTTTTAAGCTTCGTTCGCAAGGCCATGATCTCCTTTAGCGTGGTTTGTAGGTATTGCGAGAGGATTATCACTCGCAATATATATACGTACTGTTGCACTCACACAAATCACTTTTTATGCGAATTCGGCGTAACCTTTAGCCTACATTTGGTTTTGGTAGCCTTTATGGTTCTCTGAGGCAGTGGACCGCAAACGTTTTTCGCCGCTCACACGATGATAACGAACTTTTAGCATGTTCTTTTTTTATTACAAAAGGCACAATTGACACATATTTTTACAACAATATTTTCATCTGCGACGGCAAAATTATTTTCATTAAATATAATCTTGCAGGACCGTGATGTTTGCATGGGGTGTTGAGAAGCGTACACCGTAAAATGATGCCAGAAAATTTACCGCGCGTAAAAAGAAGGAACTAACGAACGAGGAAAGACGGCATCGACAAGCGCTGGTTCCTTTTTTTTTTTTACAGCGAAAGCTGCTATGAGATCACAACAAGGGCCGTTTTTGGCGCCGTAGTTGTCCGCCGCCGCCGGTGTCTGTACCCACTATCGCGCGAAATAAGGAGAAAAAAACGAAATAAGAAAAAAATTTCCAGGATGGAACGAGGTTCGAACTTGGGCCCTCTGCGTCGGAGCCCAGTATTCTACCTCAGAGCTATGCCGGTGCTTGAAACTGCTTCGCAAAAGGACCCTATACAGGCGTCATGTCGGGAAGGAACCACATTAACTTATGTAATGTCGTGTGGTAGAAGAGTAAAATAATAACGAGGCATCATACAACGCGAATTCTGTAACCAGGCGTCACACAATACGAATTGCGCAGCGAGTGGGTTGTCGAATGCTTCCAACCCATTACAAAGGGCTCAGCCACAAATCTTTATCGTCATCAGCCACAGCATCAACAAAGTGCACATAATGTCTTACAGGTGTTTAGCGGGTACCACGGTTATCCGCAGAATGACGAAAAAATGCGTAGTGGCTGCCTCCCTACTTCACAAAAATTATGATGATTTACAGCGCAGTGGGTTCCTCGCAAGCGCACTTCTATTGGTTGCCAAGGAAGCCCATAAGGTTCTCATGATCCATTTCCTCGGGGTCTCAATAAAGTTAAATCCCTCTCTCTCTTTCTTTCTCAAGTTAGGGTATTGTATAAAGCGCGGTGGGAGAGTTAAATAACGACCGGGCGTCACGCAATGCGAATTACGTAACTAGTGTGTCGTTTAAAGCTACCAACCCATTACAAATGGCTAAGCCATAGTTCTTCATCGTCATCAACCGTCGCATCAGCAAAGTGCACATGATGCCTTACAGATGGTACCTCCGTTATCCGCAGAATGACGAATAATGTCCTGGTCGGTGCTTCCCAACTTCACAAAAATTATTTGCGGCGTAGTAGGTACGTTTCTAGTGTACTTGTATTAGTAGCCACAAGAGAGTTTATAACGGGCTCTAGAAATGACGCTCTTCGAGCTTTCTCTGTGACTGTGCTGCGCTTTCCGCGCAGGCCTGGCGTTGTTTTTTTTGTGTGTGTGTGTAAATTTTCATGTGCAGTAAGGTACCAACTCGCCCAAACTTTCGAGTTTTCAGGTAAATTAGCGATGGGAAACCTTCGAGCGATTGTTAAGACTTTCTGACGAAGGCTATACTTGATCCCCGCGCAGTTAGCTTAGCAAATAAATTAGCAGCAATTAGCAGCAAATAAATTCCGCATAATATTCCCCGCGCGTTTAATAAAAACTATTTTCCTAGGTATTTCTTGCTTTCATCAAAAATAGCGCAGTGAAATTTTATCCGCTACTAATGCACACTCGCTACACTCCTGAGCCCATTTAATGGGAAGGCCGAAATCGTTTGACAAACTTTAATCTTTCCTCAGACATTACCCTTATTGTGCCCGTTATTTTTACCGAAAGTAAAGCACTTTATTTATATCCCTGTGAACACTGTAACAAAAAATGAACTACAAACTTCGTACAAAGCTTCCCGTCACGAAAATAATCGAATGCATATATTTATAAAACGCCTTTATTTTGGGGACAGCTGCTTGCAGTTCTTCCCTGGCAGAGTACACATATAAAATACTGTAAATCGCTCGCATTCAGCACGACAAGGCATGGAAATAAGGTGATCAGAAGGGTTCCTAATTATTTTCAACGTTTGAAATCAAGCCAGAAACTTGAAATTTTTTCATGCATTAGACATAGAAAGCGTCCCAGCCCTTCGCTTTAACAACACGTATAAATTAAAAATCATGGTAGTGGTCGTACTCAAGGATAGTACAATACGCGTGTGCGCACATCTGGAGACGAGCACGACCGCAGGCACAGAATGCGCAATAATCATTTTCCAGAGCTTGTAGAACAACGCCTAATCAAATACAGTGCAACGTAAATTCGTACGTCATCACATCTAATTTCTTTCTAGTGGTTATGGCGCTCGACTGCTGACCCGAAGGTCGCGGGATCGAATCCCCACCGCGGCGGCTGCATTTTCGATGGAGGCGAAAATGTTTGAGGCCCGTGTACTTAGCTTTAGGTGCACGTTAAAGAACCCCAGGTGGTCGAAATTTCCGGAGCCCTCCACTACGGCGTCTCTCATAATCATATCGTGGTTTTGGGACGTTAAACCCCAGATATTATTATTATTACATCTAATTTCTTCCTCTAAAGTGTCTCCCACCGCAAGTGTAAAGAAGCTGATCTGACATATGTTGTGTATTGGTATCATCTCGTTGTCTTTTTTTTTATCGGTCCAAGGTGTTCACACAACGACGCTGAGGCAAGCTCTTCAGCTTTTCTCTTTCAATAGTCTCAAGTTCTCGAGAAGCTCCGCGGTTCGTAATTAAAAATCCTGGCCAAGCGTAGTCTTCGCTATCACGGCGCCGCGAGAGCTCTGTTATAACGCGCTCGCGCAACAAGGCTCTTTTGCAGTCTTTTAATTATGATCCAAGGCAGTTATGACGTGGGTCACACGTGCCTCTCGGGCCGAGAAGAGACAATGTGTGTCTTCAAAATAAGGACTGACATTAAACTCGATAAACGAGCAAGCACGGCGTCTGAGCTACTTGTTTTTCTATGGTACGGGCTCGGATGAAGCTGCCGCTGTAGAAACAGCGTGTTTTTCACTTCCCAAGGAACGAAAGGGGCTTCTTTTGTGTGCGTAGACCCAGTGTCGAAGTCACTGTGGCATATTGGATGTCCCTTAAGGCTTCGGAAGGTCTGAAAAGAAGGTCTGTAGGTTGCTTTTTTTATTTCTTAGTTGCTTTTCTTCTTCATTCAGAGAACACGTCCGTTCTCTTTCAGAGACCGTGCACGGTGATAAAAGCACGGAAGACCGGACACAGATAATTCAATCGCAATAATAATAATAATAATAATATCTGGGGTTTAACGTCCCAAAACCACGATATGATTACGAGGAACGCCGTAGTGGAGGGCTCCGAAAATTTCGACCACCTAGTGTTCTTTAACATGCACCTAAATCTAAGTACACGGCCTCAAACATTTTCGCCTCCATCGAAAATGCAGCCGCCGCGGCCGGGATTCGATCCCGCGACGTTCGGGTCAGCAGCGCGTAATTCGATCGCACAATCGCACACGAGAAAAACGCTTTCACGATTCATAAGAAAGATTACTCAGATGACACTTGACACATTAGAAGCGAAACCACTTTCTACATTTTGAAAGGCGCACGACCAAACAACGTGAGCTCATGGTATATGCTCGTAGGTCGCTCTTTTAAATGCGAAGCATTTCTTAGCGAACCTCTGGCACTTTGAGCGTTTCTATCTACGTATCTATCTATCTATCTATCTAGCCGCCTACGTCTGGGTTCTCTCATCATCGCCTCCTTAACTTGGTGTAGACTAAAATTTGCATGGGAGGGTAAGAGTATTTGACAAATATGATTGCTGGTTCAGGACATGAATAACATTAAAATCATTTCGCGTACGTCGTCAAACCCTTTCCACTAGACACGTGTGGCACATACCCGTTTACCACGGGCCGCGGGGTACGGGTATGCGCCACAGGTGATTGACAGTTTATATCTACCCAGGAACAGCGAGGACAGACATTGGTAACATAAATGCTAGATCGTTAAGGAAAACCAACATCGGCAGCGTTAACTCAACGAATGGAAAGAATGAAAATTAGGATCCCAGCCGGAATCGAACCCAAGCATTCTGCGCGGCAATCAGATATTCTACCACTGAGCCACGCCAGGTCTATAAACTGGTTTGGAAAAACAGCATACGCAGGTGTTATATCGGTGCAACGTCAATTGTGCTTGTGGTGCTGGCTGTCTAATTTTAAAAGAACGCAATAAACACACGATAATCCTACGATGTGTACTCCTACATTGCAGGCGTCATATCAGATTAACGTCTGTAGTTCCAGTGTTGGCTCCGCTTTTATAGCAGTCTAATAAAGATTACATTTGTATTCCTATGATTGAGCAAGATATATTGAAGCATTCCTCGACCCCAGAGGAATACATTAACGAAAGTTACATATGATATCCACATAACCACACCGTAAAGTGCACTTCGTCCGCCAGAATGACGCAGTCTCCTCTTCATTTCTTACGAGGCTGGGCGATGGCCTCATGCTGACCGATGATGATGCCAGATTGATTGACAGCCGCTTTGTGGATTAGGCTACGTAGGCCACATACGCCCAGGTAGCCTACGAATACGACAAACACCAGCCACTGAGGTTGGTCTGCGTAGCACTATCCAGGCTTACCAGCCTCGACGGCCTATACCTCACCAACGCGAAGGGTGGCTTCAGGTTCCGACATGTCGCCGGCTCTGTCGACAGACAATTTGTTGACGAAATGACCGAGGCATCCACGAATTCCAACAGCTCTACTATACCACATACTTCGCTACACATGGACCCCTCGTCACCACGATCACGACCGGATACTATAACAAGTCATGACCAGCTGCTGGTGCTCACTGATCACGGTGGTGACGCCCTTGTTCAAGAACTGTCAAGAACTTCTTCCACACATGCACACGGGTTCGTGAAATGTGCGTGTGTTCTCGGGTCACGTATAAGCACTACATATCACCTTAACGCTTCTGGTGTTGGTAATACCCACGTTGCCATTGGCAGCGTTACTCAACCGTAAACAAGTGGTTATACAGCACACATGCGGCTCTTCAGCATATATATGTATGCGCATAAAATTTATACAAATCGTTAGTATCATTTTGTAACGTGTCGCTCACTAAAAAAAGTTACGCCAGTCACCTACCCGCCGCATGCTTCGCATAACATCGACTCCCATGGTACGTGGGATCTGCCGAATTTTAAGCTCTTACAATGGTCTTCTGCTAAAAACTAACTTGTCGTAAAAGCGCAAATTAAAATATCACTTGTGAACTAACTTTTCATGGAATATGCACTCGGCGTTGATAACGTCCCCTTGTTTCGTGATCTGCTGAAATACTTCATGTAAAGCCTATAAAATATAAAATGTAATAAAAAAGTATGGAGCCTACAAAAGTTGTCCCTTTTAGGTAACGACTGAAGTAATCTGGTCTAATGCGGTTAATGAAATGCTACAAAGTGATTCCCATGGTGTCAGAAGGCTGCATAACATCATTTTCGGTATATTAAGTTATCCCATGTGTTACTATAGTGCAGTGTGTTTGACTGGAAGCGCGCACACTTTCCATGACAAAAAAAATTTTTACAGTGCCATATGAAACGCATAGCTCATAAGCCATATTATTACCCGAAGCAGTTGGGCTTCTCAGGTAGAGTAATGTTTCCTGGTCCATAACCGTACAAATATCTTCATTAAATCATTTGTGGAGTTTCGAATGAAGTCGTACTCCTTACGCCCGGTACATGATGCAGCCAGCGACGCTGTAAACCAGGCTGACAGCTTAGAAAAATTATTATATTTTGTCTCTCTATCTCTCTCTCTTTATCTCTCTCTCTCTCTCATATTTTATCATGCGTATTCTATTACAGCTATCTCCGCACACTGCTGAACGACCTTTCTGAGCTCCCGTCCACAAGTTGCGGCAACATAGCAGCCACTGGCTTCACTTCAAATGGTGCTGACATGTCTCATTGTTTGGAAAGTTTCACAGAATCCAAAAAGAAGTAACGTAAACAGAGCACGGAGCGCTGGCGATGGAATGAAGCTTTCTTACAGGTGAATATGAGACGTCCATTTAACAAAGACCTAAGTGCAAACGTAAAACGATACAAGATAGAATCATTGCCTATTGGATAGTTGTTGCATACATGTGTTAACAATATTTTAGCTAAACTTTTGATACAGTCTCGCAGCCTTGCTGCAGAGTGAGATCGGTTCACTTTGTTCATACGGAAGAATAGCCATACGTAAGGTTGGCGCAGGACTAATGAGGGTGTTTCTAGGACTGTGTTTAATTTGCACGCACACTGTGCTTAATTCTTGTGCGGTTGGCGGCGGCAGTTGTCGCCTTATTACATATTCTATACCGCACATTCTTTGCACGATTACGTTTAAGTTATTCAGCAGTTTGTTTTCGGCGACAATTAGTAGCAGACAGTTGCATGAAGGCTGTTCATCATATGATCTATTGCTCATTTATGCAACCACCCGTTCCCGGCGTTGAAATTGAGCTGTGGTACGCCAACACTTCCAAATTTTCTGTAAATTTCTGCTTCGCACTCACAAATATGTTCCAAATGAACTGTGTAGCGATGAAACAGCTCATAAGATTCATCGTTATGACCTGATCTTTGCGCGTATAACGCATAGATCAGATTAAAAGGACGGTTGAAAACTCTCACTGGAGATACAGCTGCGACAAGAAGGATAAGTTTAAGGTGGCACAAAATGGATCTGATTAAAGACAGACCGACTTCTCTGTAAGTCTCTACTCTTTCCTGTCCAAAACCAAAACATAAAATATCAGTCCTTCCAGTCCTCCGCTTTGGGGTGAGCATATGCTCAGAACCTAATCGTATCTTTCGCGAAATGGCCCCAGTTCTCCCTGGTCCGCTTTAGCTGGGGCTCTTCCCGCTACCGTTTCAATCTAAGAGGTCCACTTACGAACAGTTACCGGAAAGTCAAAGAGTGCGTTGTCCGTTATCTTGAAAGGATACATCTTGAATAACAAACTGTCGCATTAGCCCTTCCTGCAATTTCGCTGGCACAGGACGACACGGCTGTGTGGCATAAATCTTGAAAACTTACATAGCGAAGTGTTAGCGAAGTTTTAGTGCCATGAATTCCGAAGTTCTAAAGGAAAAAAGAGATGAACACCGATTAGTGTTGCGCAGCGATCGGCATATGAGGTTTTTCTTGTCCAACCACGATTACAAGACTGCTAGCTGCTTCAGTCTTCAATACAATAATACCACTTACGAGTAGAGCCTATCTCATAATATTTGGAACGTTACTGTCTCCATTTCATTAGCGCGTGTATGAGTGTTTTGGCAGTGTGCATGCTTGCTGCTTCGCCAACAGCCATTGCCGTTCTTTCATTCTATAAGCGCACGCATTGTGCTGTCATATAGAACAAAAACAACATTAGCGAATTTTAGTGCTGCGTACTTAGCGTCCGTAACGGCTTTGCTTACTTAATTGAACATATTGCTTGCGTCATAACGCTGCATTTCGCATGAGCAGAAGTTCGGCGCAAGTTGAGCAGAAGTTCGGCGCAAGCGTAACGACATTGCGTACTTACGTACGCAATGTCGTTACGGACGCTACGTACGCAGTACCAAAACTCGCTGTTAACGCAGGATATGAAACAGCGTCCCTTGTGAATGAAATATTCTTTAATATCAACCACAGCTAGAGAATTCCTGAATACTAATTCACACGGCGAATTTCTGACCAACTCTTATAGGGCACCTATGCGACGATGTGTTCTTTACACCACTTCCTCACGATGCCATACGCAGCCAAACGATAATGATGCAAATGAAGTCATTCTTGGTCTCATTATCTGTTGACTTCTTATGGCTTTGACTAACAAAAATCGAGCTTTTTCGGTTCACTTTATTCTCGATCGTGGCGCACGAAGCGCAATTTCAAATAACATTCAATAATTTTAAGTCATATTACGTTATCTTTATAAACTATAGCTCTCAAACGATGTCACATAATGACCTCGAAAAAAGTACACTTAGAAAAACATGACTGATCCCTGCGTCATAGGAATCGGTATAATACGAAAGTGAAACGCGTCTTCACAGAGGTAGTTGAGCGAGTATTCTGCGTTGTTTCGCCGCGACGGCGAAGCAATGATGGCGATAGCAACAAATTGGAATGTCGCGCGAAGAACGGGAAGCAGCTCGGAACTTGCGGCGTGCTGCTCGAGCCCAAAGGACGCAAGAAAATAACACATACAGGACGAGCGCGAACTAACGACTGCCACAACTGTTACTTCTTTGTGTTTGAGCAGCGTGCTCCTTTAGTAAACACGGCCGCTGCAGCGAGCGAAGGGACCTTCGTGCACTTTGTAACTTGTACTTGCACTTTGTAACTTGCGGCGAAAGCATAAGGCGTACAAACCGCCCCCATCACGAGATAAGCGCGCGCGCACGGGCGACCACACCCTGTAGGGAAAAGTACAGATGGGGCCACGCACTCATCGCAGCGAGCGGGGCGACGACATTTAAAGCGCGCCCTTCGCAGCCTTCGCGCAATCTCGCTGGTGATAACGAAAACAAGTGCCACCGAAGTCTGCGTACCGCCAGTGATAAATGGCGCATATAAATAGCTCGCCGTTATTATGCTGAAGAACGTAGGCTTTGTGGCTGAGTCGTCTCGCCCCGAGCGCTGCGGAGCGGGGGGGTCGTGGGTTCGATTCCCAGCGACGGAACTTTTTCTTCTAGTTTTTTTCTTTGTCATCTGTCAGTGTATATTTACAACGTCATATCCGTGACGGAAATACGCGAGTGAAGTCTAGGTAGACCCCGGCATAAAACACTTTTGTGTTTAAAAAAAAGGTACTTTTACTCTTTTTTGCGAGTCATTACGAGCCACGTATATGACTATTTAAAGAGACGCGGGAGCTCTCTTTTGAAATTATCGTATTCTGTCGAAGAGTCATGAGACCCAAAAGAGGGTTAATGTGCCTCTGTAAAGAGAGTCATACTTGGCAAGTCAGGACTGACCAAAAAGAGTAACAAATGCTCTTTGTTTTCTTTTTTCTAAGAGTGACAAAGAAGCAACCTTCCTTTTTCGGTCGTCCTCACTTCTTGCTCCTTTTTTTTTTCTTTTTTGCTGCGAAAGCTAAATATCGCTGATGCAAGCGCTTCACAGCGGCAATGCGAATGTCTTGATGAGCTGCAACGCATTAATGAAGACATGAATAAGACTTGTTGAAAGATATCAGTGTTTAAAAATCTACAAGAAAAAATAAGGTATTGTGTAGGCGGGCAAGGGCATAACTTATGCTTTCTTCATCTCAGTTCTTCAGAAATAAACGACCATGTATCTCAGTCAACAGTATGTCCTTACCTTCTTCTTTACCATTCGTAGGTGTTACGTATAAAGTAAAAAAAAAACTAAGGCAGCTTTGCACTAGTGACGCCAAGCCTGAAGAAAGTGCGCAGCTGTGTAGCCTTCTTGATTTTTCTTTATTTTTATGTTCTTTCTTCATCTCTTCCTTTCTTTCTCTCTTTGTTTTTTTTTCTATGTGTTTTTCGTCTCTGTTTATTTCTATTTCTTTCTTTCTCTCTATATATATTTATTCTTTCCTCTGTCTCGCTCTTTCTATCTCGCTTTCTTTCTCTCTATTTCTTGCTTCCACTTTCTTTCTCTTTCTGTCGTTCTTCCCTTTCTCTCTATTTCTCTCTTTGTCTTTCTTTCTACGCCATGTTTTACTATCCCCTTCTTTTCCTCCTCATTTTTCTCCTCCTTAAACTCACTGCCCTATCGCGCCTCTTTGCCCTGCTATACTGGACAAGGTTATGCTATGCGCTGCTAGCGTGGCAGGATAGCTGAATGGCTAGGACGCCCGCCTTTGGATCTTTGGTACGCGTGTTCGAATACCGCCTCTCTAAGAAGTTCTCGCTTTCTTTCTCTCTCTGTACTCATTGGCTCGCCCATCAGACCAATTGCATCCAACGCCGAATAAAGTGGCGCATGTGCTCTGGCATCGAAGGATAAAGGCCTAGACAGACGGTACGATTTTCCATCCGATGCGACGTCCGACGCCATGTTGCGCCAGCCGGAATGGTGACGTTTTGTCGTATCGGACCGCCGCATTGCGTGTCCGGCGTGCATCAAACTGTGCAGATATTTTCGTCGCCGCATCAGGCTGTCAGACGGCCACAGCAATCACAGCACGGGAGACGCGTGACGTCACGCCGCTGGTGGCTCTCTTTGCTCCCTCTCCCTGCATCTCTCTGTCACCGCTCCGATCACCGTAGCGAAGGCGAGTCGATGGAGCCGAGCCTCGGAGCATTTGCCGACATAGCCGCTCGCGGAGGCGTGCTAAACATCACGTACAATTTGCTTGTGGCGTGAAATAATTCCTGATATAATAAAATGATGTTTGAAGTGTGCCATTTCTGCGAGACAGCGCCCGTTTCCAAACCACTAGCGAGATCGCGAGCAGCGATGTAAGGCCATTTCGCAGGTAAACACAGCGACACCGGCTATCCTGGCGAGCCGGCTCGCTTCGCTTCCACCTTTGCTCTTCTCATCGATGACATCGAGAAAGTTAATAGCGTATGCTAACGAATTCCATACTAGTACGGAGCTTAATCGTGTTGGTAAAAACAAGCGCTCTATGAGAAGCTCGAGTGTGATCGCGAACGGCATAGGCGACGGCCGGCGTCCGCCTTGCTAGGACTACCTCTCGGAGTCGTGACATACGGCGGGCTGTTGCGATGTGCTTGACGCTCACAAAGGCGTAGTTTTATTGATTCTATTCTTATAGAACGAAGCGTGGTTGTGCAAAGGTGTTTGTTGTGCGCTTCTTCACAAGGATACGAAGTCTTCATAGTATGCATGCCGAGGTACCGTATGTGGGCGGAGCCTACGGCTGATTGCTCGTTCGCGCCATGCGTGCTGAATCGTCGTACGCCGCATGCCGGACACCCGGTGCCGCACGTCAAATCTGCGGCAAAATCGTACCGTCTGTCTCGCCCTTAACAGGACAGAGAGAGTGCGTGCCGGTACAAATCGGCGCACGTCTTTTGGAATCGAAGGAAATTAAGAGGACGGAGAGAGCGCCTGCTGGTCTCTGTTTCTTGATGGCCGTCCTGTCCCTCAGGTACCTCGACTCCGTATTCTAGGCCTCCGCATTCAGTCTGGTGGCAGGGCGTCACAAACTACAGACCTTTTGACTTTGCAGATTGAAGAACATGAGGAAGAAGACCTATTTGGCGCGAACGGACGCTGAATATGCTACAGTTGGCTATGCTATATGTGGTTTTACCTGCATTAATATCATCATCAAGGGGCTCGAAGAACAAGAGGAAGAAGACCTCTCTTTGGCGCGAGTGCGCGCTCAGATGGCTATGCTATATGTGGTTTTGCCTGCGTTACGCCAAGCTACGGCGATAGCATACGATCACAGCCTACAACAGCCTGGACCCTTAAAGTGACCCGCATTTAAACTGATGACAGCAGTTTTATGCGCACCTTACAGAAACCCAACACAATGTCCGGCGGGGCTGCTTCTTTTCAGTGGTTCAAAGAATATCTTTACTTTGCCAGTAATAAATTGTATATTTAAAAAAAAAAAGTTACCCCAATAGACTCGTACGAAAATTTTCCCAAATATAAATTTGTTGATATTTTGTTAGAGATATTTCACAAAACTAGTAATTCATCCTGGACTTTGTGGTGAAAGCCATGGCGAGTTGCTTTGACCACAATGTCGCCCGGAGCTTTTCTGCAAATTTCATCTCAGTTGTGATCCTTGCATTCCCAGAAGAGCCGTAAAATTCTGCTGAGTTTTTCGTTAAATACATTGATAACAAGCCAGGTTGCTTGCTTACGGAACTGCACAGGTAATTACTTCACAAGCTTTTAATTTCGACTACGTATTGACTATTCCGTGCTCCTAAATTTCCAAACATAAAAAGCTACGTTGTTTAGTCCTCCAGGAAAACCAGCTGGGCAACGTCGTGTACCGCGCAGAATAAATAGAACATATGAAGCTTCAGTGATTATTTGCCATGCTTTTGAACTAGCGATAAACTTCAAAGTTTCGCCGCCGATTGCACGTGACACGTAACAAAGGCTGCATTTTATCTCCACCTATTTAATTTAATTTTCCATACTGACTGGCCAAATTCTCTTACTCACCTTTTTTTTTTCTTTTTTGCTAGTTCTCATCCCAGCGACGCTTGCATAGTTACGCCAGGGTAGCGAGAAAAATGTATCTCTATATGACTCTTATTGTGTGCCCGTGATTTCGCCAAGATTAAACTTATCATCAGGTAAAGTTAACTCGGGAACACTTGAAAGCGTCCCGTGAAATCGCTGTATAGCCCTTTGATGTGAGCCTGATAAAACATTGAGATTTCGGCAAAAGGACCTCCGCAGGCGAATGTTTAAAAACCAAAAAAGGTTGCGTTAGTTTCCTTTAATGCATCGACGTATGAGTATCGTGTGCGTGTTCCGAACACCACAGTTAGTTTCGAGCAGCAGTATCTCAAAGAAATAAAGAGGGAATTTTAAAGTGAAAGAAAGAGTCAGATAGTGTGAGAGAAAAGTGCAACGTCATTGAGAACGACTTAGTAGCGGGAATGAACAAAACCACAATGTTCACAGCACAGTGACCGCAACGCAGCGCGTCTGTTCGCCGTCTCGGTGGCGCGTTTCGAGACGCGAAGGACATCGATAACTCTGGCTAGAAAAAACCCGTGCCGTCGGTGAAAGTGAACGGGCGATTTGTCTGCGTAAAGAGATGGAAAGAAAGAGAGCAAATCTTAGCGAAAAGAAAATTCCTTAAGAGGCGGCGGGATTCGAACCCGCGTACCCACGTCCGAAGGCAAGCGTCTTAAGCACTCGGCTATACAGAACAGAGCATAGGCTTGTATAGTATCGTATAGCAAGGGGGTAGGAAAGAAAAGATAGGGTGAGGAGAAGAGATGTGAGGGTGAGAAGGAGGGAAAGGAAGAGGGGAGAGAGTAAAGCATAGCCTATAAAAAATGAGAAATAGAGATATAGACAGAAAGATATGCAAAAAGGGAAAGAAAAAGACAGAGAGAGATCAAAGAAAAAGAAACCAAGAAATGGAGCGAGAGAGAGAGAGACAAAGAAAGGAAAGAAAGAGAAAGAAAGATAGAAAGAAACAGAAAGAAATAGTGTGGGGTCTGAAGATATCGCCGCTCTCAGAACACACGGAGACAGTAGACGCCATCGGGCAAACCAACACGTGTAAGTTTATTAACTTGCTTTTTACATGCGGCGAGCTCACCTGCCGAATCTAACGCACTAGTCACTTGCTAAATAACCTTATACAATGCTGTGATGTGATGTGTGCGCGAATGAGTTGTGGTGCGCCGTGAGATGCGGCGGTGGAAGAGGACGACGAGGATGCTGAGGGACGCGCAAAAGGGGCGCGAACAGGACGAGTCGCGTTGAAGAAGAAACAGGGGTGGGAGACGGGACTCGGCGTTCGATACAGTCGGGTGACTGGACCCGAGTGTCGACGCTCTGGGACGCGGAGCATGAGTTGGAGCCAAGGTCTTCCCGTAGCTGCTGACGTCCTCCGACGCTTCGCTTCGGCAAGACACCACGTTTCTCGACATTCCTCTCACCCCATCGTCGACCTCTTCAAAAGTTCCCGCGCCGGTCGTCTCCTCTCGTCGCCCGAATCATTCGACTCTCCGAAGGGTGATCCCGGCTTTTAGAAACTATTTGTAGTTACTTCTTTCTGTGTTTGCTGTGTTTTCTTTTGTGTGTGTGTGTCTTTCGTTCATGTTTTTATAGTGTTGGCCAAAACTTTCAATCAGCCTCGTCGGTTTGTTAGGAACGTCCACGTTCCTAACCTAAATGTTTTAAGAACCACCGTTTAATCATTACAAATGCTAATGAATACCTGGAAAAGATAACACACACTCAAGACAACATAAGACATATAATGACCCGCAAATGCGGCGTCGCCGATGCACGACTCACCACGAGCGTCCCGCGGGAAACGGGCTGCGGTATCGTCCCCCACGGACCCACCGCGGGAGACGTCCATCCACACCACCGCCAAACCCAAAAAGACTCCCTGCTGTGTTCGCTTCACCGGCCTAGCCAAGGCTTCGCTTCTCCCGCAGGCGGACCTACCGGCGCCACCGCTCTAACCCTAACCCGCGCGAACACAGCGCCACTACGCGCTCGGACGCCATTTAACCTATCTGCGGCCTATCCGCGAGACGCGCGTGCGCCATGAGGCGCAAACAGCTTTCCTGGGGTGATAGCACCCCCACAATAGAGAGAGAGAGAGAAAAATATAAATAAACAGAGACAAACATGCAACATACGCTTACAACCCAGCAAAACCTAACAAGTACCAGTTACAACATAACGGCAACCGGCGTCAGCATAAAGACTTGAAAATCGACTAACTTCGCTGTGCCGAGCTTTGCGCGGCTTAGTGCGAACTCCCTCACTTTTTTATACTTTTTCACAGCAATGTCTTTGCTGGTGAAACCATCGCTCGCTTATCGACACCGTATTGCGGGGAGAATATGGAGTTTCTATATTGAAGAGTGGCAGTGACTTTCGGAGGGCGAAAGGCAAAATCCTTTAAATGACCGCAGGCATACAGCTGGCGTCTTCTCAGAGTGCATTGAAATATACGAAAGATTGAGTTGGCGAGCATGCATGCAATGATGAGTTCATACGCTTAAGGGATCACACTTAAGAACTCGGAGGATTGTTGGCAGACGGAGGAGCATTACAGTAGAAGTTAGTCGGGGAATCAAAAGAGGCCGGATGTTCTCCATAAAATGAAAACACGAGTTGTCACACATGCAGAGTGTTTCTTGAGCCTACGAAGCGAGAAGACGACACGCCTTCGAATAGCAAACGACAGGACTGCGGCGTCATTTACATATTTGGCTCTCTCTCAGCCTTGCTGGAGGATCACTCTAAACAGATGCATATAGGAAGGCTTGTGGAAATAGGAATGACCAGAATCAGGGGGAGCTGGGCCGAGTATCTTAATAAAGCGAATTTTCTTTCCAAGATGAAATCAGTGGAGTTAGCAGTAAGAAATGTTGATATTTACAAGTACCTCAAGATTTGATGATGAGGGTAGCAATGTATAAGTAAAGCAGGTTTCATGCGTGCTGAAATGATTGCGAAATAGTAAAGCGTCGCCCACGTTAATAATTCACCATATAAGAAATAAAAGCGCTAAAAAAATGAAGTTCCTCTTTTGCACGCCTGCCGTTTCCGTGCATAAATCTCTGCGGTAATGCTCAGGTTTGTGTCCCTGAAAGTTTATCTTGTAGTTTAGTTTAACGATACAAGCACTAAAAAAGAACCGATAGGCGCGTTGTACTTCGGTTATAGTTTATATTCCATCTAATAAAGTGAATGCCGCTGCTAGTAATCGTTGCAGCCATTTTTATTTTCTCTGTTGGTTATTTTTCGACAAAAATGCGATGCGATTCACGTAAGTTAACGCATCTTGTGAGTTTGCCTCGACGACGACTTAGTCACTTTGTGCCGGGCGTAACTCATTTCCTGGCGACCCGAAGTTCGCGGGATTGAATCCTGGCCGCGGCGGCCGCGTTTTCGATGGTGTCGAAAATGCTTGTGGGCCGTGTACTTAAATTAAGTGCACGTTAAAGAACCCCAGTTGGTCGAAATTTCCGGAGACTTCCACTACGGCATCCCTCATGAATAATCATATCGTGGTTTTGGGGCGTAAAACCCCAACATTTACTCTTTTCGGGGCCTAACAATGTATTCTTGTTTTCTGTTTTCTTCTGTTATAAATTGGTTGCTGCGGAAAGGCTGACGTAAAGAGCACCTCGGCTACTCCATTTTTATAGATTTTGCACCAAACTAAATAAGTTGATAAATAAATCATGACGCTGATATGAATACAAAGGGAAAAAATAAATGGAAAGTAAACATGCCAGTAGAACGTTCACTCACGAAAGCTTCCTTTTGACTGATAAGTTCGCATGCCCCCACTTTTGTTGAAGCTGTGTCTAAAATTCAAATCACATCTTACTCCATGCGTCATTACTAACCCAGAGCGCTTGTATAATTCGGTAGGCACTAGAAATCATTTAAGATGTTTGCCTCTTGCTGCATATGACTAGCAGGTCAGGTCCAAGTAATCTTTTTTTTTTTTCGGGCTGGTATTACATGCGAGATGTCACACGGCTTAGTCAGTATAACACACGTAGACATGCAGTTTTCCTCAGTGAGCGACCGTGAAGGCGTGGAGTACTTACGGATTGAAATGCAAAACTTTAGGACTACGTAATGCTTGTACTTTCGTTGACAGCGTCTACAGTCTGTGTTATGTCGGCATAATTTTCACTCGAACACTTCCATCAGAGCCAACATTAGCCCTTTAGCGGCAAGATTTGCAGCGACATGACGCGGTTATCACGAGCTATTGCTCATAGCAAAAGGTGTCGTGTTTCAATCCGTGAGTACTATACAGTTTATATCGCATCAGTGATATTCGACCTCTAATAATTCGTCGAAAGAACGGGCTGATAGGAGAGTCTCGTCGACCGGTTGCACAACTTTATGTAGAGTAGTAGATCGCATAATGCGTCCAATATCTCATTGTTCTGTGCAAACTGCGAGTGCTGCTTTCTTATCTGATTACACATGTCTAGGATTGGCCATGTTTTGTAACCGCAGACTTACTTCATTTTGCTGCACGATTCTCCTTTCTGCGAAATCGGAAAGATTCCTACGCTCGAACTGAATTTGCGTAGATCAGCTCCATGCGGGAACTTGCCTCATTAGTGAAGCAGAACACTCTCGCAACCATTATGGACATAAAATAAAATAAAAATGTTAAGTCCTCGTACTATATCTGCGAGCGCACATCGCCACGTGTAGCTCCGCTCATTAGGTCGTAGACCCAAAATTTGCAAACGAAATGTTGCTTAATTGTTGTGGTGAATTCGATGTGATTATGCCGTCCTCGACTAGAACCCAGTTCACTGTATTGCTTTAGATGTTTTGTCGTAATGAATAACAAGACCTGGCATGTCTTTTTTTTTTTGCGAACTCCTTTCTTTTTGGCTTTCTTTGTTATTTGTTTGCTTTGCTGGGGTTTCTTGCAAACGGCTGTGTGTTTTTTTGATTTGCCGTTTGATTGGAAACCGGCAGTTTCCAATCAAACGGCAAAGCATTTTCGGTGGAGGCGGAAATGCTTGAAGCCAGTGTACTTACATTTGGGTGCCCATTAAAGAACCCCAGCTGGTCGAAATTTTCGGAGCCCTCCACTACGGCGTTTCTCATAATCATATCGTGGTTTTGTGATGTTAAACCCCAACAATTATTATTATTGTAGCGAAGCCTTGTAGATGAGTAATGGGTCGCGCTGTCTAGCGCCTTCTAGTAAGTCGCGAAACGCAGACTCACAGCGCGAGCGGGAAGAGCCAAAGAGGGCGACCCACTAGAAGGCGCTAGATAGCGCGACCCATTACTCATCTACAGACTTCGTTGCATTATCATTAATTACGTGGCAAAGTTAGCACGGGACAAAGAAAGGCACAAGTAAGCAAACTGCACAGAACGCCCACGCAAACAGAACGTCATATTCCTACGTGTTTGCCGACACAAAAATGTTGTTGTAGCCCAGGCATCGACTTCAATATATGGAGTCGATGAGGGGGCCAAAATATAAAGGAACGATAAAAAAACATAGGTTGGCTGCACGCGTACGGAAATAATCAGGATGTCGTTGTCGTTAAGAAAAACAATGAATCTATTAAAAGCGAAGGTTAGACTTCATGACCGGGGAGACTGTTTGCAAAACACTCGCTTCGTCGACTCGAGAATACGTCGCACCTGCTAGACCAACAACCACCCGAAATTACCATGAGTTGAACATGACTACTTTTATCCATCGTACGGTGGCTTTTAAATATAGTTTTTTTTGTTCGTTCTATTGAATTGTGGAATGCGTTGCCCGGTTACGTTCGATCTTTATCACTCGATGACTTCTTATTGTATATTACTAACCATTGATGTTCAGCGCACTTGTTATGCTCTGCTATGTATATATGTATGTATTATGCTCTTCTATGTATGTATGCATTTGCCCACTCCTGCGATAGCCCTGCGGGGCTGCAGTATGTTGAAATAAATAAATAAAATGTCAAGAACGACTTCAGATGGTGATGTCTTCGTCGTATGAGAAACGTCAACATGTTAGATCTTCCTTTTTGTTTCTTTCAACAGTGTCGTGGTAAGGTCTCTATAAAAAAATCCGGCAGATCCCACACACTGTGGGAATCGATGTAATGCGAGGCAGCCAGCAAAGATCTACTTACATCGCCTTGTTTGTCTTTGTGCCAAATGAAATCATTCATGCCATGGCATATAGTTCACCAAATATCGCATGTTTGCAATGCACGCATGCATGCACAATCTGGCATGTACCATGATAATGAAACGTATACTCTGGTATATGCAATGCATGACCTGTCATTTATGTTTATCACGCACACGTGTCATGCCATACCAATTTTGGTATATATCCAGTTAACAAAACGGTCGGAAGCCCACCATCACAGTGTCATGTAAATCATAGTGTACATGACATGCACAATATGATTCGCATGTTGGAACTTGTCACTTATGTTCGTCATACTGTCACATTGCGCAATACCAATTTTGGTGAACATCAAGCGAGCGCAATGGCCGCGAGTGCACCATGAGTGTGACGTGTAAATCATGACATACATGACATGCATGTCATGGACTTCATGTTACCATGTGTCAGTTATTTTCCTCATACAGAAATGTCTCGTCATACCAGTTTTCATATATATCCATTCATTTAGACGGCCGTAAGCGCCCCGAGACCATGTCATGTAAATCATGCTGCACGTGACATGCGTGTCATGATTTGCACGTTAGGATCTGTCATTATGTTCGTCATGAACTCTTGTCACGCCATATCAATTTTGGTATATATGAAATTAACAGAACGGCCGCAAGAGCCCCAAGGCCATGGAATGTAAATCATGCTGTTCATGACATGCATATCATGATTTTCATGTTATGAGCTGTCATTTGTGTTCGTAATACGGTCATGTTATGCCATACCACTTTTGGCATACATCATATTAACAAAACGGCCAGGACAGCACAAAGTCGTAGGCGGATGGATGGATGGATGGATGGATGGATGGATGGATGGATGGATGGATGGATGGATGGATGGATGGATGGATGGATGGACGGACGGACGGACGGACGGACGGATGGATGGATGGATGGATGGATGGATGGATGGATGGATGGATGGATGGATGGATGGATGGATGGATGGATGGATGGATGGATTGATGTGTAGCGCCGCGCCAGTGGCAGCCAGCCGGCCGGAGAAAAAGATGACGAGCGCCGGTGGCTCGTGGCGCGAGGCAGTTGGGACGTTCGGGTGCTTTTGGCTGGCTGGACGCCACGGCCGCTGCTCGGCTTCGGCCTATCGCTTCCTTCCTCGGCCGTACGCCTTCGTCTTCTCATAAAACAAGTGACGACGGCACGTCTACGTCGGACGCCGTCACGTCGTAACAGATGGACGGACGGACGGACGGACGGACGGATGAATGGACGGACGGATGGATGGATGGATGGATGGATGGATGGATGGATGGATGGATGGACGGATGGACGGACGGATGGATGGATGGATGGATGGATGGATGGATGGATGGATGGATGGATGGACGAACGAACGGATGGATGGATGGATGAATGGATGGAATGATGAATGATGAATGGATGGACGGACGGACGGACGGACGGATGGATGGAGTCGCAGAAGGATGCGTCGCATTTAAAAGTAGACTGACTCATTCACTCTTCATGATTGACGCGATAGCATGGACACTGGACGTCCCCGTCGCCGTCATTCACCGTATACGTATAAGTATGTATATATATAGAAAGGCCACAAAGAAAAATAATTCAGAAATTCTTTCCGACGCGCGGATTCGAGCGGGCGACCTCTCGCTTTGCAGCCCGCCGCGTAGGACGTTAGGCCACAACAGCACCGTCTCTCAGCCCGCTAACGGCGAGCTATTTATATACACCATGTAATACAGCATGCTTTCTTAGTGGCCACATAGATGGCGCGACGTGCGCGCGTGTGGCGCGCTTTAAAGATCGTCGCCCCGCCCCTGGGAACGCCGTTGCTCATCGCTCTACAGGGCGTCGTCGCTTTCGTGCACTTATCTCAAGGAAAGAAGGGGCGGCCGGTGGGGTGCTTCGCTTCGCTCGCTGCAGCGGCCGCGTTTGCGAAAGGAGCGCGCTGTTCAAACAGAAATAAGTAACAACTGTGACAATTAGTGCGCGCTCGTCTTGTGTGTACCTGTTCGTTCGTTTCGTGCGTCCTGCTTTATGTTTGAGCAGTGCGCTTCAAGTGTCGAGCTGTGACGCATTAGTTCGCGCGCGTCCTGTGTGCGTTCTTTTCGTGCGTCCTTTGGGCTCGAGCGACGCGCTGGCAATTTCGAGCTGCTTTCCGTTCTTCGCATTACGTTACAATTTATTGCTATCGCAATGATTGCTTCGCCGTTGCGGCGAAACTGTGACTTTTTGATGTTATCGCTCAGATGTCAAATTTTCCGCCTTTCGACAAACGTACAATGCGTTTGGATGTGGAGCTGCAGAACAAGCAGAGAAAAACAACTAGGTAATTGCTCGAGTGAAATTAGAGACAGGGAACGGCACATCATGCATTGTGGATAAGTTCCTAGTTCTTAAGCGTACGTTCGATCACACATGTCAAAATACACGCAGTCGTTGGTGCGGCTGCTAGTAGAAGAGAGAGAAACAGATGTCAAGGAAAAGCATGGAGGCTCACCTGGTACTAAACACCGGTTTGCTACCCTGCACAGGGGTGGGAAAATGAGGAAAATAAGTGTGTGATGGGGGAAAGAGGACAGAGAGATGTAAAATAAAAACGAAAAAAATGCACACATGCCCACACACGCAAGACATTCCAATCAGACCTGTTCTGATAGACCGGTTGAACGCAGAAAGTGCAATAGCGCTTGCATAGCCTTCTTTTGTAACGTTAAGTCCTGTCGATGGCGCAAGATTCTTCTTTCCGAAAGAGTCCGGTAGTCCAATTGATCGAGCGCGTTGCGAAGCGACTGTCCCTGTGAACAGCACTGTGGGCAGTCGCGTAGAATGTGTTGCATCATCACTGCCGCAGGCTCTGGTGTCGGCCACTTTACCTCTGCGGAACGCGTACGCATGGCTAAATGCGGCGCCGAACCACAACCTACACAGAAGGGTAGCGTCACCTCGCCGAAGTCCTGGAGGGATTCGAAGGCTGAGAGTTGGGTCTACGGAACATAGCGTCACGGGGTCGTGGCGTTGAAGAAGGCAGCAGTCGGTGTGCTCAAGACGAAACTCCTTATTTGGGTGAACTTGTGCCCAGGAAAAGAAAAGCTAAAGTACAAGCAATACACGTTGTACACTGATAGCGACAAGTACTGTCGTCGGTTGTCAAAAAATCTCATAATCGGCGGAGCGCGTCGCCTTTTATAAAGCAGCCATTGAAACCTCCAGCGTTATCGCTGGTGCTCGCGTAAGCTCTCGAATAAACTTCCCAAGCACTTCGGTGTGGGCTGCGCCGAGCGTTAATAACAGTTTTTGTGGCTGAAACCCGAATACATCAGATTAAATTGTTAAACGCGTGAGGCAATAGTCGTGCGTGCTTGAAGTGCGGCTCGTTCCATTGCGGCGTGGTGCACTGGCGAGAAAGAAAGCGGAGCTTCCATGAAGCGAAAGTGTTAGAGGGCGATATTAATATTTGATTGTTTTCTCGTATGGTCGGAACGGGTAGCTTGATCGGCTCGTTTATTGCCCATAATCCCACAGTGACTTGAAAGCCATTCAAAAGTTATTTCATGTGTAGCGAAACCTTAGAACCGTATAATGGGTCGTGCACCAGCAAGCCTTTCTTAGTGCAAACGCGGTCAGAGGCGACAGGAGTGCAACGGTGTCGCAGAGAGCGGCGCAGTAGACTGACACAGCCGCTGACGAGTTTGAAGGCACTTTCGTATCGTCTTTGACAACTATCCTTGCTCGATCATAATGCTTTTAAGGCGCGAGAGAACACGAACACAAGGAAGGGCACGGGACAGAGCCTTTCTTGTGTTTGTGTTCGCTCGCGCCTTAAAATCATTATGAACGTTCACCAACTCGCCCAACAAATAGTTATCTTGCTCGAAGCCGATGGACTCTCTGCCGGCGTCAAATTTGAGAACGGTGAGTGTTCTATTTCAGCTGGTGCGCAATGAATTACGGCGTCGTGGACGAAGGGAAAATCCCATCCGAGGATGACGTCGTGATAGAATACAGAAATTACGATGAATTCGACGTCATACAGAGCATCCTGAATGACGACGCGAGCTGTGCATACTGCCGTAGGATGAATACTTTGGGCGCTGGCTGTACGGAGACACCCCAGAAAGTGGCGTCGTTACTTTTCGCAGCAAACAGCTAAGCTTTGCGCCCATAACGGGTACGGCGGCTCCAGTGTCGACCACGGCAGGTGCGCGAACACTGTCCACGAACACGGCTATCACGTCCGACGGGCTTGGCTGAGGGTTTTTATAGTTCTACAGCGTCGCAGCCCTTGCCTCGTGGACTGCGGCGACTAGTTTTCCTGGTCTCTAGACGGCTGTACGCGATCGCAACAATGTGCCACGTGTCCGGCGTAACCGCATGCAAAGCATACGGGGCGGTTGTCGGATGTGCGCCATCGGTTCGCGGGCGCAGGTCCCACTCATGTCGCAGGACATGGGTGGGACCTATATGACTGCATGGGGGGCTGCAGCTGGTGCCTAGGGATGACATCAGCGTATGTAGCCGGCACACCCGCTTCGAAGGACTGAGGTCTAGCGGCGGCTTTGACGTAACTGAGTGGTGCAGCAGCAGGGATGGCTGGGGACATCCTAGCCAGGGGCGTAGCCAGAAATTTTTTTTTTTTTTTTGGGGGGGGGGTTTCAACCATGCTTTATGTATGTCCGTGCGTGCGTTTGTATATATACGCAAGCAAAATTGAAAATTTTCGGGGGGGGGGGGGTTGAACCTCGCCCCCCCTTGGCTACGCCCCTGATCTTGGCTACAACTTGAGCGTAACTCAGTGGCGCAGAAGCCTGACGGTTCGGTGGTATTCAGGCATGACCTCCGCGATTTCCTGCTCAATCGCTCTCCGGAGGGAAGGCAAAAGTGTGCTGGACGGCTGCTGAACGTGCTACGGGTGAGCAAAGGCTAGGAGAGAAAACTGGCGTGGTTTCCTCGCGTACGAATGACTCCACCTCGGCGAGCAACGCGGACTGGTTTGATATGGTCGATAAGCCAGCGAGCTCTGCGTCACGTGATGGAGAGCGACGGGTCATCGACCGCTGCCGTCGCAGCTCCTCGTAGCTTTGGCAGAGCGTTATGACCTCTGCCGCTGTGCTAGTGTTTTTGGCGAGTAGCATGCTGAAGGCATCGTCGTCAATGCCTGTCATAACACTGCCTAATCTTTTCAGATTCCGACATGGTTGCGTTGGCTTTCATGCACAAGTCTAGGACGTCTTCTATACAACTTGTGAAAGATTCATCGGGCTGCAGAGCTCGTTCGCGTAAACGCTGTTCTGTCTGCAGCGTGTACGAACGGCAGGGCGGCCGAAAACGTCGACAACGGCGGTCTTGAAGTCGGACCAAGTAGCAAAATCGATGTGTGGTTGTTGTACCACAAGCTGGCCACACCCGCGAGGTACAATACCTAGTTGCTCAACTTTCCTGCCTCGTCCCATTTGTTGGGTACGCTTACGCGCTCGTGAAACGCGAACCAGTCCTCCACGTCGGTGCCATCCGCGTCGGTGAAGACGGGTGCGTCGCGGATACAGGGGAACACCGGGACATGTGGTTGGCACGGGCGGCGTCGTTTTCTGAGCGGTGTCTTGTGGCATGGTAGATGGCACGGTACGGGAGCTACAAGCTCATAGTGACTAGCTGTTAGGTCGCCGGGCCGCTCCATTTTCCTACCTGGGGTAATTGTAGCGAAGCCTTGGAACTGTGTAATGGGTCATCCTCTCCAGCGCCTTCAAGTGGGTCGTCCTTTTCCGGCTCCTTTCGAGAATAACGCCGCTCGGGCGTACAGTCCGTGCTCTGCCTTGACTGTCGCCATAGCGCACTGCCACCGACTGCCGTTAAATAAACACCTCTACACATGTCGTTTCTCAGTAGCAAGCAATGCTGTAACTTAGGTGGTAATGCTGGGAGTTTCTACCAGGCTTATTGGTACAACGATAAGTCTTGTTGCTATTCTTGCCATAGTTATAATAATAAACTGTTAATAACTATCGTCGTGATTAATATGCAAAAATGTTATACGCAGAAATTAAATGTCCGTGAGAAACGCATAGTTGACGGCAGCACTTTTAGATGAGTATTCTCTATAGATTACCTCCGCTGGTGTTTCACTTGTGGATGTTATAATTCCCAAAACTGCGCCAGCAGTGCGAGCAAACGAATTAGTGCTTTGCTTTTAAAAACCCTTAGACGTTGAAATAACTCTGTTAGGAGATACACGAGTGTCTTGTCTGCGTCAATCACAGTTCACAGCATTAATCCGGACTCAGTCATGCCACTGAATGATGTCAACACATTATGTAGCAACGTCTGGGACACCGATACTCAATTTGAGGTCTCCGGTAACCTTGAGATAACGATCTGCTCTGTCAGGACGCTGTGTAGGGACTGGTATTAGAAGGTGTCGATGACGATGCAGCTTTTCTGCGTTCATACTTTTACATTCTCCTGTCGTATTTATGAAGCTCAGATTTCTTGACTTCGATCCAGGTCGGGAATAAAAAATTCAGTATGAGAGCCCGCGAAACGCTACAAGGACGGATAAGCTATACCTTCAAAATGTTGTCCTTTCTCTTTGTTTGACTGTTTTTTTGTTCTTGTTTTTTTTTTAGGCCAGTAGCTAAACTACTCAGACTTACTTCCCACATTGCTTCCCGTGAAGGAAAAAACTCTCTGCATAAAGGCCCTAAATAAATAAAAAAGAAAAGCTAGCGTAACAACGTGCGCTTTTTTTATTGTAGATGTTTAGTACACTTCCAATCACTCTCCACGTTGTTTATATTTTGCTGTTGGTGAGCTGTGTCGTACGAAATGACGGTGCCCATTGTACGGTTGTGCTTTAATGCAGTTGACCTGTCTCCAATTGAGTTTTGAAAAAGTCCCAAGACAACCAATGATATCAGTATTTCATTGCAGTTGACAATAAAGCCATCGCAGTATATCGGCTGAAAAAGAAAAATGACATCCTGAATAATGTGGCACACCGCTGCTTTTAATTTAAATGTCGGATACATCAACAAAACTCTGGGTTTCGTGTTGAAATATTGAGGCAGTAAGAACGGAGTTGATGTGGCTTCACGCCATTTTATAAAATGAAGTGCAGCCACATGTCACGGCTCAATGCGTGTGTATTGTTGTGTTAGATGTCACTCTTATGTTATAGCTGTAAACTGGGTCTTACGGTGTCTAGCACTATTAAAAAAAACTATCCGAGAAACGTCTAGCACAGAGGTTTTCAAATGTGGTTCCGCGGAGCCATCTTAGGAGTTCCGCGACGCCATCGCCCGCGAAAGAAAACAAAGTCTTTGGAGGCAAGATTTGACCTATTCCCAGTTTCAGGTCCTTCTCTAGGAACTGCAGGAACATTCTGGGCAAGGTCACCTCGGCTGGCCCAACGCCTCAATTAAAAACTATGCCTGCTACATCAAACGCAATAGCGCTTTATTTCCTTCGCCTGTTCTGTCTTCCTTTTTATACGGTAGCAAGCGCGTTTCGCCCCCCCCCCCCCTCCCCCGTTTCGTCACACCATGGGGTCCGCCATCACTTCGGCCAATCTACAAGGGTTCCCCGGCACATCGACGGCTGAGAACCACTGGTCTATAACCTGGTTCCGCAGAGTACTTTATAAGCTTCCATGCCGGACTGTAGACCGGAATGCATTTCTCAGAAAGAAATGTTGTCCTATACCTGATCGGGCTGCGTAAATTCGCGGTATTGATGTAATATTCACCTCGCGCTGAGGTGCATAACATTTTCGCAATTTTTCGTGTGACATCTTAATAATCTAATGCTAGTAACCCAAGTGGCGCATCACTGATAGAAGATGCTAAACACGTTTGCTGTGCGCCCTTCCGATGCCATTACTGGCCAACCACAAGGTAGTTTTGCCAATCTTGTAAAGTTTAGTTCTTTTTTGTACATAGAATTTCGGTCTGCATTTAAAGCCAACTAAAGCCGTCATCTCTCTACCCAATATAAGTTTGATTCAGTCTTATTTGCATAGAGCGAGTTCCTTGAAATTCTTTTTTTTTCGAATGTGAGTAGATACTTCCGGAAGTGACCAAAAGATCCCCAGTGTCCCCAACTTGTTTTTGTTCACACTAATTGATTCCTCGCTACCTCACAATTACTAAACTTCAAATGGAAACTACAAATAACGCCCGTCTAGGCGTTCCGTAGCTTCGTAATCTGTTCGCTACATATGGTTTTCTCATAAATCATTGGACCCTCAAAGCCTCGATTCATTCTCCTTAGTTTGTTTGTACTGTTAACAGGGTTTTTAAATAATTGATTGCTTAAAAGCACTATCATCAAAAATGTTAGCGTTCATAGAAGACAAAAGTTGACAGAACCTTTATTTTTGTTCTGGCGTCATTTGTTGACTGGTGAATAGCTGCTATTCTACTTTTGCCATGTGGTTAAATTTTTGTACAACAGAGAATGTAGTACGCACAATGCGATTCCTTATTTGGCTGTAAAAACAGGGCTACAAGAACCATGATTAAATGTTTGCCACTAACACATTAGCTCTTGAAAGGCGGCGTGATGAGCATAAGTGAGGTCGACGGTGCTCTTAGACATGCGCTGGCATTATTTTCGGGGAGCATCCAATGTACTAACAAAATTAGGTCATGGCTGGCATTCAGTTTCAAGTTGAACTGCGACGCAGTAGGCTTCAAAAAGATTTGAAATAAGAAAGGCAGAGAGGGGGAATTGAGAACGGAACACGAAGTCTGACAGTTACTTCAAAAGCCATTCTGACGAAAAATGACGCCACGATATTGATTGTGGAGGCTCAACGGCCGAAAAATAAAGGAACAAGCGTCGTTCGAAAGGAAGAAATGAAAAACAAAAGGAAAAGAAAAGAAGAGAGAGATGGTTGCATCATGCCAACGGTCGCAATGCCTCAAGTGAACAATGATTTTTAGTTTTATTTCCCGAGATAAAAATAGTCTTCAATCGGGAATGTCAAGGCACTTTCGCGCACCCGTTCTGGCGTTAACGGGGGCCAGATTTTATCGTCGCATGAGAGAGAGAAAGGTTTATTGTGGCAGAAAAGCTTGGATGTGATGTGAAGGGGGGTAATATTGGGAAGCACTTTGAACAGTACCGTTCTTCGTGAGAAAAATAGAGCAGCAACGTCGTGGCGACACGAGGCCTGAAGCTATTCTCTGTACTTTGAATTGATCACCACTGCCTGCCCTAATAAATCTCTCGGTGAACGTTTGCGGGCAGCATATCGCTAAGAAGATACCCGGGCGTACATGTATTGTCGCCTAAATTTGCGAAAACGGCTATCTGACCCCAGTTCCAGCCAGTGGGGAAACGATGGCTTTTGAAGAGGACATTTAATCGTACATGTTTTCTTCGCTTTTCTCGTACTATGAGCAATGTGGAGCCTACGATCAGCATAACTGCTTCTACTTTCTCGTAGTAGGTCATGAGTGCGATATCAGTGCATCGCGTGTATTTCGTCGAGATATACATTTTAGTTTACACGTGGGGTCTGTATGAGCCGTTTGCAGCTTTTTGAGAGGTAGCCTGAATCTACCCGGCCGGTATGACGGACAGCCCTTGTTTCGGTCAATTAAATTCTTCCCTTCACATATTTATTTGCACTCGTGACCGTTTCTTGTCTCTCCCCTCTTTTAATAGCGAAGCTGTGTGGCAAATCATTCCTTGCGAGTCTATCCAGAAAACGTCATAAACGGGTATGTGCCACATAAATAGGGTAAATCGCACTACTCACCACTGGTCAACTAAAAATGAAGGCAACAGTTAGCTCAACAAATGGCTGCGAAGCGATGGCGGCGAGCCGAAGACCCCGAGTACGTACAACGAGAGAATAATAGGAAACGGGAAAGGCAACGGCGGCTGCGGAGAAGAACAAGAAGCGACGGAAGGCCTATGCCAGCGACGACGTGCCCGTAGACCTACGAGAGATCCGAACTCTTGGTTTCAGCGCGAGTTTCTGTCCCTGGTGCTTGGACAGCCGTGTCGTGTCTGTGACAGTCTGTGCTTTAAGTCCAACCTCTCTGCACCGAGAATCAACGTAGAAACAACCTAGCATCACCTAGCTAAAGCCTAGCAAACCCTAAAAATATTGCGTGTAACAAATAAAGTAAATAACATCTTCTACTTTAATTACACAGCAAATTCCTCGGTGCTTTCTACAGTTGACGTGCTGAAATACTTAGGCGTAAATATATCCACGAATTTAAGCTGGTCTTACCATGTTGGCAAAATATGCGAAACTGCGGAAAAGAAGCTCTGGTTCTTGCGAAGGAAACTGTGTTTAGCTTCACAGTCAGTAAAACTAACAGCTTATCTGACCTACGTTCGGCCCACGCTAGAGTATGCCAGTATAATCTGGGACCCTCATCAGTCAGGGTTAATTCAGAGACTGGAAAGAGTTCAACGTCGAGCAGCAAGGTTTATTCTAGCGCGATACTCTCGTAAAGATTCCGTCACCGAAATGCTCAGTTTGCTAAACTTGCCCACGCTTGCTGAACGCAGGCGCATAGCAAGATTAAAGTTTTTTTACCTTCTCACTAAAAACAAATTTAACATCAATAGCAGTCAGTACTTGATAGCACGACAAGGTAGAGCATTACGAAAAAGCAAAGATGGTACTTTCGAAATACCTCAGATGCATATTAACAGTTACGCGTTTTCCTTCTTCCCAAGAACCATTAAAGAATGGAATCAGTTGCCACTAATAACGCGAGAAAGTATCAGTGCAGATCATCTTGAAAATAACCTAGCAGGCCAATAAAGACGCACGCATTTACGCATGATTTTTATTTTGTGTTTGTGTGAGTTCATTTGTTAGTATTGTGCTGTTAGCTTTATATTGTTTGATCGGTGTATGTGCAGATTATTTCGCTTATGAACGGCTGTGTGTTTTTGTACGGCAATGGTCGGTTATATTTTCTTACATCGCTCGTTAACTGTGTATTTATGTTGTTGTATAATTGTGTTTATGGTGTTGTATAATTGTATAATTGGTGTTGTTTGATCGTATATACGAACTATTTGGCTTATGTACGCATATGGTTTCTTCTGTAGTATTTTATGCACGGTTTCTTATGTAGTATGGTTTCTTATATGTACGCTTGTGTTTTTTTTTCTTATGTAGTGTGGTTTCTTATGTATTTTTTCTCTTCTCAAGTGTTTTTTTAGTTCTATTTTTTATGTACAACATGCAAAAGTGCTGCTATTCACCCACCCTGTAACGGCCGACAGGCCAACAGTATGAGTAAATAAAAAAACAACCTAGAACCTGCGTCACCCAGCTAAGGCCTAGAAACAACCTATAAACCTAGAAGCAACCGGATTAATATTCAGAATCGTCCAGTTTTGCTGTTTCAGTCATTGCGCGGCTGAAAGCAAGCTTCACCCTTTCTTTTCTTTTCTTTTTGCACTACCTTATCTAGTCTTTTTATACGGCAGGAAATGGAATGCAGAGCGATCATAAAGTGGTGTTGACGAATGCCGAAATGGGCTCGTGTCAGCAAAGAGCAGCTCCTCATCGTTTCGGCTGCTCGATTGGAATGCCTAGGCATAGACTGCACGGAAATTTATGGCCTAGGCATGGATTGCACGGAAATTGGATTCGGATATAGAGCGGCGAAGAGGCCCAGCATACTGGGGCTTGCGGTGTCGCGGTTCTTCTAGGCCACAAATATGCTTCTGCGAGTAGTACGCCCGTTCGTTCCTCTTTTTGTGCGTCTCCCACTGAAGCTTTTATGCGCTCTGTGAGCGGAAACGCCCAGACATGCACAACAGTCAGAGAAGCAATTCCAGTTTCTCAAGCAAGTAGGCCGTTGGTTCGCTTTTGTGGTGTTTTAGAGCATTGTTGTATTCTATGCAGAAAATGGTCCTCAAATTTAAGGTCACGTATTAAAGAGAACGAAACAAATAATGCACCACCGGTAAGGACCGAAGGCTGCGGTTTCGGTCTACACAAGCGGCGTGTTGTTTTTCTTCGCACATATTGATTTATTTTCTCTTTATGCCATAACTGCTGCGCTTCAATTAATAGTACAAATACTATTCCTTGTGCTTTCCTTGACTTCATAATCGGTTAGCTTCATTAGGTTACGTATACGTAGTAACACAAAAAATTCAAAAAGTGCAAAGCAGATGAACAAAATGAAATGGAACATTTTTACGAAGAAAACTTGAATTTCTTGATTGGTGGAAGACCGGAAGGTGCTTACATACATGTACATAGAAATGCATTACCGTCTGTTCTTCAAGCAAACAGGGTGTAATATTTTTATGCTAAATATTTTCGATGTGTAGAAACGCTCGAATCGCAAAGCAAGGGCCGGAATAATAGCACCCGCGACAAAGGCAGAAAAGTTCTCTAGCGGAACCTCTAGCGGAACCGCAATTTTCTAACGGAACCGCAATCGTTCATTTGCTCCGAATCTTTCATTTCAACACCGAGGAGTGCCTAGCATATTCTATGAAGCGA